>NC_133320.1:7294805-7598034 GCF_012295235.1 Primulina huaijiensis
CGTCCACGTCCACGTCCACGACCACGACCTCGATTTTGTCCTCGACCAAAATCTTGTCTATAACTTTGATTTTGGTTTCCAGGTTTAAATTCATTTTTGCTTACAGCATTTACTTCTGGAAATGCTGTTGATCCAGTGGGTCGGGACTGATGATTTCTCATTAATAGCTCGTTGTTCTTTTCCGCCACAAGAAGACAGGCGATTAGTTCAGAATATCTCGCAAATCCACGCACTCTATATTGTTGCTGTAGAGTTATATTTGATGCGTGAAACGTGGAAAATGTTTTTTCAAGCATTTCTGATTCTGTAACCTCATGTCCACAAAATTTTAATTGCGAGATTATTCGATATATCGCCGAATTGTAATCACTTACTTTCTTAAAATCTTGGAATCTCAACATATTTCATTCATCACTGGCGGTCGGAAGTATAACTTCCCTTATATGTTCAAATATTTCTTTTAATATCTTCCACAAAGCCATGTGATCTTTTTCAATCAGATATTCACATTTTAATCCCTCGTCGAGATGTCGACGCAAAAATATCATGGCTCTTGCATTTTCTTGTAATGTGCATATGCCATTTTCTTTTATGGTCTCATTTAGACCTAATGACTCAAGATGCATTTCGACATCGAGAGTCCATGGCATATAATTTTTCCCCGTAATGTCGAATGCAACAAATTCGAGCTTTGTCAAGTTTGACATGATGGTACTAAAAAAATTATGATGCATTTTATTAGTTAATGAACATTGCAATACAAAGTAATGAATAAACAACAAANATGGTAATAATATGGTGTATATAATATTAGTCATATTTAAATAATTATGTATATCATATCACATTATTATAATTAGGTGTCATAAGTTATTTTGTTAAAAAACCTTATAGGCTTTTATACTTGTCGTATCCCTTACCGGGAGTGTGGGATGTCGTCTTAACATCCTCCCAGGATTTATAACAAGTTTTTGAAAAATTTATTTTATTATAACATTATATTATATATTAAGTAGATACACAATAAATAAATAAACAGTAAAATAAATATTATTACTTTTGTTACCTTTTTCTTCTGTTTTGGAGCTTGGAAAAATATGGAGGACTTTTAGAGCTTCGTGCTGATAACGTGTTGTGAAAAAATAAAAATTTACGGTAAAAAGTAAAAATCTCAAACTCTCAAAATTATCACACTACACACTTTATAATATTTTTCTCTCAACTCAATTGTGATTTTCTTCACAAATGAGAGATCTATTTATAGAAAATTTTTACAAATAATCCAAAAATAAATTACACCATTATCTTCATCATCACACACAAATTTCAATATTCAACACCTATTTTTCAACATTCAAATATTCAACATTCAATATTCAAATATTCAATATTAAAATATTAATTTTCAACAGAATAAGATTTTTCAGTATTATTTACATGACTACATTGATTTTACAGGATATTGTACTGCGTTACCTGAGAATTTACACCAGTGTACATAAAAAAATAGTAGTTGTTGGTTCTATCGTCGTAAAAAAATAAAAATAAAAAAACTTTAAAAAAGTCGAAATCGAAACTTAAAATCCTCATTCCGTGATTTATGGTTATCAAAAACAAAACTAAGCATATTATTATTATCATTATCATAAAATGAATTTTAAACCTTTGTCCAGAAGGGTAATTCTGTAAATTCACGTCGGTAACATGCTTGATTTAAGTGACTCGTTGGGCCATAAAAAACAAGTGATCGGAGCTCTTTTAGTAATTGAAGATGAAGAACAAATTTTGTTCGTGCATCACAAGCGGCCGTAAAAATGGCAAGAAAAAGCCTCAGCAAAGAAATCCCGCTAGGGGTAAAGGCGGAGGAGTGGCTGCCCAGCCTTATGCCGGAGTTCACGACGGCGGTGGGGCTGCGGCTAACACATCCAGCGATGCAGGTTCTGCAGCGGCTGCCGTGGTGGTAGCCACAGGTTATAACGCTTCCGACATGGGTGGCAACGGAAGCTCTCACGGCGGTGATGGTGGAGGTGGTTGATGATCGGATGCTGTTGAATTTATATCAATAGTTTGTTGCATGATTGTTTGATTTGCTTTATTACTCTAATTTGGGATTATTTTATCTGTGTTGAAGTTGGTATTCGATCGATCTCGATTTGAGTAAACAAATTAAAAATCGAGTCGACTTCAGCTTAATTATTGTAATAATTAAGATTCATGGCATGTGATATATATACACAGGATTTTCCTTTTTCTATACATATTTTTGCTCCAGATTTCTAAAAATAAAATTTTAAATACAAATTTTAACACAGAATTTTAAAATTACAAATGCTCAAAATTTGAGCACGAACTTAATCGAAAGTCTTGTAACATAAAATAAACTGAGATATGGTTGTGGATTTTTGAAATTTGTAGACTTTATATCTCAAAATAAAATTTGGATGTGGTACATTAAGTTTACTCGGTTTTGGATCTGACTGTTAGATCAAGTATATTTCGTGTGAGGTTCACATGATCCAACGACTCTACAATGCACAATACTATATTTGTGAATTGTAAGGGATCTTTGTTCATTTTACTTTGCTCTAAAAATAAATATCTTATTTTGCACAACACAATTTTACGGTTATAATTTCATCTTTCAATCTTTTTACGCCCCAACAATAATGAAAGGAACTCGCCTAAATTCAAAAAATTGAAAACTCTAGGGTCATTTAAATATGGGAAAACTATATTTTTTGTTTTATATATTATCTTTTTTAGATTTTGATTCTCTATGTTTTCAAATTTCATTTTTATTCTTTTTTTTTGTTGTTGCAATTTTAGTCTTTTTACCAACCTAAATGTGATGCTCATGTGTTACCTAGAAGGTGATGATATGTGAAGTGTCACGACATGATTTATTATGAAAAAAAGGCTAAAAGTGCATAAAATTAAAGGATAAGTGATTGACACTGAAGTTTGATAACATGGATGACCAAAATCACAAAGAGATAAATATATATATATCCAAAAATACAGTTTCCTTTTAAATATATTACATTCCCTCTATACTTTGTCTAAAAAATGACATTTTTTTATCTAAGGATAACTTGGATTGTAGGATATAATGAGCTTCTGCCAAGAGCTCAAGGGCTCTATCTCTCGCGTCCTTTTATGTTAGCTTTGAGTATCTGAAATATTGCTTGTTCGATGTGGTTTATCTGGTCAACATAGTTTGCAGATCACTGCGTTGACCTTTTGAATTTACCCATAATGTATTAAGATAGCGGTTATGGATTCCTAAATTTAAAAAAATGAAAAAAGAAAATGACATTTTTTTACGAAAAACATATGATATAAAGTACAAACTTATGCACAATGTATGTTACTTTTTATCCGGACCAATTGACATCCCTAAATGTTACTTTAATGAATGAAAATAGTAGAGGTTGTGCTCCATTGCACCGACCACCGGGTGTAACTTGTAAGTGAAGAAAATAGGAACGTGTCAGAGCGACACTTGTGTAGTGGATAATTCCTCCTATGTTCTTTACAATTCGGGAATAAATTCTTCAATTATTAGCATTATTTTTAAGTAATTAATATTTCGATTTTCACATAAAATAAAAATTATATTTATTAGAAAAACAAAAAAAAATAATTTTGCGCTTCCCGGAACAGTTCTGCCCACTGCCCAGCGTAGGTAGTACATTTTAAAAAATAAAAAAATATTATTTTCGCGCAAGACAGCGCATTGCCATGTGGGGACAGACAGGTGCCCACCAGCAGCTACCCGAGTTGATCGGGAATAGGGTGAGCACACAGGCAGGGTGCCCATCTTGGGCCGCCCTGTCCAGCCTTTCCCATCTTGGGCTCCTTGGGTGATTTTCTTAATTTTTCAAACTTTTAAGCTAAATTGATAGTTTTTGAAAAAATGGCCGAATTCACCATTGAAATACATTTTTTAAAATTATATATTTTTCTTATAAAATAAATAAATAACAATTTCTTAATTATTTATGGTAAAAAATATTTTTACAAGAAATTTAATTATTAAAAAATTAATTGAATAAAGAGTAACTGTGTTTATTCAATATATTAATTTATTTTTAGTTATTGCGATTAGTGATAAATTTACAAGAATTATGATTTTATGATAATATGTGATATTATGGTTTTAATATACTATTTGATATTATATGGGAAAAAAATGATCGAGAGTTATGACCAATTTGCTAAGTGTATGTAAGGATATTTTATATGTTGTAATTTTTAATTATTTAATATTTATTTAAAATTTTCCTGGCTTATAGCTCGTTCTCACCCTTAAATTTTTATTACAATGTGCCATGAAAATTTAATGTAATTATTAAATTTAGTGGGAGATTAAGATTTGAAGATGGTTGGTCAAGATCCTCAAGAGTTTTGAAGATCGAATACATGTAAAATATTGGAAGCTAATGTAATATTGCATTTGCTCCCTGTACTTACCTAAGTTTTGGATTTGGATCCATATTTGGCTCTTGTAGATCAAATATCTCTCGGTTATCGATCATCTTTTATTATTTATAATGTATATGACATATTATAAATAATCAGTATGTGCGTTCTTATTAATATATTAACAAGAGTTGCATGAATCCAAGAAAAATACAAACAAACATGACACAAAATTTTAAAATTTATGATGAGAAAAATTTTCGAAATTAAAATCCCTCATTTTGGATATGATTAAAAATTTACATCAGGACCATAAAAGGAAAATTAAATAGAGATTATATTTTCTTTGTCTTCCATCAATGGTGGTTGTAAGATGAACGCTATCCGCGGTTAGTGTCTGACTCATACTATTGGGAAGGCTTGGACACTGAAAAGTTGTGGCTTCTAGTGACATACTTGATGTGAACTACATGGAACTCCCATCTTTGGCTCATATTATTAGATGATCTCATGAAGATCGTCTAATAAAGTTCAATATTGATAGCTCGGGATCGACATGTGAAGTGAAAGTGAATCATATTATTGAGCTCTCATCAAAAGTGAGGAAAAATACGTGAGAGTTGCAAAAAGTTGCAATTGGGCTCTACCTGTTATACTCGATCAAAATAAGCTGACTGGATTTGTTGCACTAAATTTGTTGCACGAAATCTGTTATAATCGATCAAAATATACTCTTTGTTGCACGAAATCTTCTTATTTGTTATACTCGATAAAAATAAGCTGGTCGGATCGAATTACCATGACTAGCTAAGTAATTTAAAAATTGTTTTTCAATTCCAAAAAAATAGCATATGTGCTCAACAAGGTACCTCCAAAAGAGGCCGTTTCCAATGCTCCTACTGAGGAATTGGCTAAGCTTGACAAATGGTGGGACTATGACTTGCAAGCTAGGAGCTATATGCTAGCTTATATGTCAAACAAATTGCAGATGTGGTTTGATGAAGCTGTAAATGCTGCTAACATTTACGGTCACCTACAAGAGTTGTACGGTGCACAAACACATCCATTAATACATGCTACTGTCAAGGAGCTCATGATATCAAGCCTACGAGAAGGGCCTCGGTCTATGATCATGGTGTAAGGATGACTGAGCTCATCGAGAAGCTAGTGGACCTGGATAGAAGACCAGTTCATTTTTATCCCCTTGACAATAGCAGTCATCGCCTGGAAATTTTCAAGTGTGAGGGTAGCAAAAGAACCTGCTTTTCTAGAAGGCCCTTTGCAACAATATCAGTTAGTTGTTAATACTCTGGCTTCAGTTATTTTTTAGGATCAGACACTTGATCTTTTGCTCAGTTGCTGATAGAGAGGCCTGCATCTCTTCAACATCAGCGGCAGAAACCTCTGAGAAACTCCAGAGGCCTTCAGTTTGGAGTTGAAATAGAGCTCCGAAAAACTATTCATCCACGATCAGAACGTGGTCGTTCGCCTTCATATGAATCTTCCTCTCATCAATGACTGAGCTGGACTCATAGATAGACATAATATTAGCAGAGTATATTTCTTGGGTCGCCAACCCTATGAAGGTACGGAGCCTAGATGTTTCAATCTTTTCAAATAGGCTGCGAACTGATTCTTCAGAATTTGCGAAAATCGATTCAAAATCGATTGCAACAGCATTTGAGAGATAAGTAGGTGTATGTTGAAAAAGAGGAACTGACCCTCTTTGGAGTAATAAAACTATTCCAATTACAATGCTCGTTGAGAAAGAATCGTAATAAATGCAAAGAATAGGCATCTTTTACCCAATAGCCATGATTGAATTTTAGCTGTAAGGAAAGTAGAACGAGAGTGAATTGCTTTGAAAATATGAGAGTTAGAAACTTTGGAAATTGTGAGAACATTTCTGAGAGGGTGATTTCAATTTATATCTCGTGACATTTCAAATTTTGGACACGTGGCAGTCCGTGAAAAGTTTGACCAAATAAATAAGATATTCAACCGTTGGTCATTTAAATTTAGAAACTGAAGCTTGGTAGTTATATAAAAACGGAAATAAAACGTTCGAAATTCAAAATCTGAATAAGTAATTTAGACTTGGTCACGATTTCAATTAAGAAACTTAAACGAATTAAAGCTAATCAACTTATGAGATAAGATCAGTTTATTTAGATACTAACTGATTAGTTCGAAACTGATTCGGTTCAGTTTGCGAACAACTGATTGTTGTCTTATCAGTTGAATTACTGAAACTCAACGTTCCCCCTAAATTAAGCATTTAAGATAAATCAATAAGTACTAAGGATATTTCTAAAGTAAGAAAATTTTGTCTCGGGTAATGGCTTGGTGAACAAATCAACTACTTGTTGTTCAACTGAAATATACTCCAGTCTGATGTCCTTCTTGAGATTATGATCTCTGATGAAGTGATGTCTGACATCAATGTGCTTGGTTCTGGAGTGAAGAACTGCATTATATGTAATCGCAATAGAGCTGGTGTTGTCACAGGAGATCGGTGACTCTTCAGCTACTATTCCATAATCTTTCAGTTTTTGCTGAATCCAGAGCAGTTGAGCACATCAACTTCCAGAAGCTAAATATTCAGTTTCAGTTGTGGAAGTGGCGATGGATGTTTGCTTTCTGCTGAACCATGAAATCAGTCTGTCTCCTAGAAACTGACATGATCCACTTGTACTTTTGCGATCAAGCTTACATCCTACATAGTCTGCATCTGAATAGCCAACTAAATTGAAAGATGAGTCCTTAACATACCATAAGCCCACATTCTGTGTGCCTTTTAGATATTTCAATATACGTTTATCATATAGGAAATGCAGTTGTTTAGGATTAACTTGAAATCTAGCACATAAACAGATAACAAACATAATATCAGGACGACTAGCAGTTAGGTATAATAATAAGCCTATTAAACCTCTGTAGAGTGTTATCTCAACTGATATTCTTCCTTCATCTTTATCTACTTTAACTGACGAGCTCATGGGAGTGGATGCAGCTGAACATGTTTCCATGCCAAATTTCTTTAGCAATTCCTTTGTGTATTTGGTCTAACTGATATAAATATCAGTTTCCAGTTGCTTCACTTGCAATCATAGGAAGAATGTCAGTTCATCCATCATGCTCATCTCAAATTTTTCGTGCACTAGCTTAGCAAACTTATCACACATAAGTTGGCGTTAGTTGACACAAATATGATATCATCAACATAAATTTGGACAATTAATGAATGATTTTTTTTTTTTTTGTAAATTTGAACATAATTTTATCAACTGTTCCTACTATAAAATCATGATCAATCAAGAATTTTGATAAGGTCTCATACCAAGCTCGAGTGCTTGTTTCAGACCATATAAAGCTTTATTAAGATGATAAACATGATCAGGGAGTAGGTGATTTCCAAAATCTGGAAGCTATTCTACATAAACTTCTTCTAGTAACAAACCGTTTAGAAATTCGTTTTTCACATCCATATGATATATTTTGAAGTTTCTGAAGGTTGCATAGGCTAGGAATATCCTGATTGCTTCCAGTCAAGCAACTGGAGAATAAGTCTCATCGTAATTTATTCCTTCTTCCTGTCTGTAGCCTTGTGCGACCAGTCTTGCTTTGTTGCGCACAACTTAACCATCTTCGTTCAGTTTGTTCTTATATATCCATTTGGTACTTATAATATATTTTGAAAAAGGTCTTGGAACTAACGTCCAGACTTGTTATGTGTGAATTGATTAAGCTCTTCTTACATAGCAATGATCCAACTGGGATTGGATCAGCTAGAGCTTCTTCAGTTTTCTTTGGTTCCAGTTGTGATATAAAAGCAGAATGTATAAATAAATTCAACATCTGATTTCTGGTTTTTACCGGATCAGATGGGTTACCTAATACCAAGTTCTGAGGATGGTTCCTGCTCTATATTTAATTTGGATCTGCTTGACACGTTTGCAAATCTGGTTCAGTTTGTAACTGACCAGTTCTTTCTGCTTTAGTTGGAACAACATCAGTTTGAGGTTGAATATTTTCTAGCTGTTCATCAAACTGATTATCAGGAACTATATCCTGTCCAAATGGTGGTTCTACCACTTCTAGCTCTGGTGTTTGAAGGGAATTTTTGAAAATATGATTTTCATCTTTATTGTCATCCTCCAAACTTATATATGTTAAGAGATTAATCAGCTCAACTAGATCAGTTAGCTTATCAGTTAGCACAATCTCATCAAATACAACATGTATAGTTTCTTCAACATTGAAAGTGCGCTTATTAAAAATTCTATAATCTTTTCTAAAAGATGAATATCCTAAGAATAATCTTTAATCCGATTTAACATCAAAGGTAGTTAGGTGATTCTTACCATTTTTATGAATGAAGCATTTGCACCCGAATATTTTTAAGTAATAAACCACACTTTTCTTGCCATGCCAGATCTCATATGGTATTTTCAAATGATTCTTATTAATCATCGATCTGTTTTGACTATAACATGTTGTGTTAACTGCTTCTGCCCAAAATCTTTGAGAAATACCAGAATCATCTAGCATTGTTCTTGTTGCCTCCTTAAGAGTTTGATTTCTCATTCAGCTACACTATTTTGTTGTGGTGTTCTTGCAGCTGAGAACTCATGCTTGATTCCTAAGTTTTCAAGAAATTGTGATAAATTTTGATTGAAAAATTCAATTCCGCGGTCGGATCTTATTCTGTGAATCCCGACTGATTTCTTATTTAAAAGTCTTTTAAAAAGTTTATCAATTGTGAAGCAGTTTGATCCTTTGATTTGAGAAAAATGACCCAAGTAAATCTTGATAAATCATCAATAATCACAAGAGTGTATTTCATTCCCCCTAAGCTCATGACTGGTATTAGACCAAATAAGTCCATATGCATCAGTTCTAACTATCGGGTTGAAGAATTACTTCATTTGTTTTTAAAAGAGAATCTAACTTGCTTCCCGAAATGACAAGTTGAACAAATTTTATCTTTTAAAAACTCACATTTGGGCATACTAGTTACCAGTTCGTATTTTCTCAGCTGTGCAATGGCTTTGAAATTTAGATGGTTCAATATTTTGTGCCACAGCTAGTTTTGAGATTGATTTGAAACTACGAAGCAAACTGGCTTATCGGGTGGATTGTTCCAACTCACTTTGTATGTGTTTCCACATCTATGTCCTGTCATAATTATATCACCAGTTTCATTTCTAACTGAACATTCATGCTTATTGAATTCAGCTGAATGATCATTATCGCATAGTTGACTGATGCTGATTAGGTTATATTTCAAATTGTCAACAAATAAAACATCATTGATGATAATATTACCATGGATAAGCTTACCCTTACCATTTCAAATTGTCAACAAGTAATATATCATTGATGATAATGTTACCGTGGATAAGATTATCCTTACCCACGGTTTTGCCTTGTGAGGCATCCCCAAAACTGATCTTGGGACCATAATATTTGATCAGTTTATATATCAGTTCAACGTTTCCAGTCATATGTCTTGAGCATCTACTGCCCAAGTATCAGACTGAATCTTTCGTCAAATTACCTGTAACCTGAAATCACGAATAATGAATAAATACCCAAATCTACTTGGATCTAGAATTGATGAGTCTTTTGAGAATCCAGATTTGGATCAGTTGAACTGATCTACCAGTTTCTGTGTTCCAGATAATCTCTCCTGATTTGTGCGTGACAGGTGAGTGCGGTGAGGATTATATAACATGTGTTTGTGCTCTTTCATCTTTATTCTTCATCCGATATCGTTTTTAAACAGGCTTGCTATTATAGTAATTGTAATAGACTCTTGCTGAATTTCGTTTACCATAACTGGACTTCTTGGGTGACTAGTTGCATGATTCAACAGAACTTTTGGAATTGTACCCAATTCCATGTCGCTTAGCCTTGTTAATGTTTTCAAATGATTTTTCAACTGGTTTTTCTACCGGCTTACTGAACTCAAGATTCTCATGTACCATTACTGATTTAACAAAGTGAATACACTTCCCTTTGCTCGTATTCAGTTTTGGCACTATACCACTGGTTGAGGGTTCATCTGGGCTATTGAAGCCCAGAACAATCTTATCTCCAACTGGTTTTTGTGACCCTTACATTTCAGTCAGCGTAACTGACTACTTATTGCAAGCCTGAATTACTTCAATAAGTTTATAGTTATCTAATCTCAGCTGCTGAATCAAATAATTGCTCTCTCTCTTTTCAGTTATCAGCTTAGCAATCTTTTCTTTGACATTTAAGTTTTAAACTGATTTAGAGCTATCAGCTGTGTCAGTTGAGAGGTCATTTTGCTTTGCTTTAGCTTCTTCAAAGGAGATAGCTAGCCTGCGGTACTCATTTACCATATCATGCAGTGTAGAAATAAGTTCTTCTCATGTGAAATCAGTTGAGCCAAAGTCAAATACCTGATCACTACTAGACTTCAGCTCAACATCATCAGCCATGAGGCATTTCACCTCCTCTTCATCACTTGAGCTGCTTGAGCTCTCAGTTTCATATTCTTCGCTGTCACAGTAAGCCCACTTTGACTTGTTCTCTTCAGCTACCAAAGCTTCATGCTTCTTCTTGGATGACTTCTTCTCATCCTTGAATCTTCTTCTATGCTCGAAGGGCTTTCTAACCTTCTCAATTGATCTTCTGTTGTCCTTTTTAGGCTTTGAAAAGTCAGCAATGAAATGGCCAGTCTTTCCACAGTTGAAGCACACATTAGGTTCCTCATTGGATTCATTTCAATGATATTTGCTCTTAAAAGATCCTTGATTCTTTCTCACGAACTTTCCAAATTTTCTCACAAACAATGACATTACATCATTGCTCAGCTGTTCAGCTGACTTCTCAACTGAAATTGCTGGTTCCAGTTTCAATTCGCTTAGAGCAGTTGTAACTGGTGGAATTATTTGCTCGTCTTCTCTGGTTTGCATCTCAAATTCTCTTGGGAAGGCCACACATAACTCTCAGGGCAATCTCTTTGTTTGAGTGCACTCTTCCAAGTGCATTCAGTTTGTTCACAATGCTGCTAACTTTTTCATCAAAATCACTCATCGATTCTTCGACATTCATCTTGATGTTATCAAATCTCTGAACAGCAACTGACGGCTTTTTTTCTTTTGTCTGCTCATTTCTTTCACATAGCTGAATCAGTTTTTCCCAGATTTACTTAGTTGATTTACACATTTTGATTTTACTAAATGTGTTTTTATCCAGAGTCTTATACAAGATGTTCTTTGTAACATTGTCCAAGTTAGCTTTTTTCTTATATTTTGAAGTCCACTCATCTTGTGGCTTCTTTATTCGATGTGGTTCTCTATCAGTAAGAGCAACAACTATGTTGTCTTTCATTATCTTCATGGGTCCATCTGTTATAAAATATCACATGCCATCGTCTTGAGTAGCTAGATGAGCCTGCATTCTAATGTTTAAATCATCAAATTCTTCCCTCGAGAACATTGGAATCTTGTTGAATGATGACATGATTTTTAGTATTAGTTTGAGCATATTAAAATATTCAAGACAAGATTAACCACTCTGATACCACTTGATAAGATCGGTTGAGGTGTTTTAAGTGTTTAGAAGGAATGTTGAATAAACACTTAAGATTTTTGATTTCTTTTAAAATATGAATCAGTTCTCTGATGAACTGATCCTGAAATCTTGTTTGTCAATATAAATCAGTAAAGATACATGATGTGATTCTCATCTATGCAATGATTTGTAGTTAAGATACATGATGTGAAACACTTATGTATTGCAATGATTTGCAGTTCAGATACGTGGTGTGAATAAACATCTATGCAATGATTTTCAGTTAAGATACATGATGTGAATAAACACTTAAGATACATGAAGTGGTTCTCATCTACGCAATGATTTGCAATTGATGACAAGAAGTAGAATATTAATGGATGGTAAAGCCTTCTTATGGATGGGCAATCGAACAAGGGTTGCTAGGAATGCCATATGAGATATTTACTTATTATTAAACAATAATTTTAAGTTACTTTTAAAAGATGTTTTATATGTTATTGACTTGGTTAAAACATTGTTTTCATTTCTATGTTTGATAAAGTTGAATTTTCATCTTTATTTGCTAAAGGTGTTTGCAATATTTATAAGAATGAATGTTTAATTGAAAAGAAAAATAATAAAACAATATCTATAACTTAAAAATAAAATATATTCCAACTAACTATGTACAAGTGAATATGATTTCAACAACAAATAAAAGAAAACAAGATAGTTTAAATCAGACACACTTGTGGCATGCTAGGCTACAACATATTTCCTAAAGGAGAACGCAAAAGTTAGCGGGAGAGACCATGTTTAATTTGTCTGATATAAAATCTCTTGAAACATGTGAGTCAAGTCTGAAAGGAAAGATGACAAAAACCTTTTTTCTATGGAAAGTGGAGCGTATACATTATCTATTTGATTTGTTTCATACAGATGTGTGTAGTCCCCTAAGTGTTTGCACAACATATATATGAGTACTATTACTTCATTACCTTTACTGATGACTTCTTGACATATAAGCATGTGCATTTAATAAAATACAAGTCTGAAACTTTTGAAAAGTTCAGAGAATTCAGAGCTGAAATAAAGAAACAATTAAGAAATAGTATTAAAACACTTCGATTTGACCGAGGTAGAGAATAATTAAGTACTGAATTTCAAGACTACTTTTAGGAAAATGGGATTCGATTAAAGTGAACTCCACTTGCCATACACCAGTGAATGGTGTGTTAGAACATCATAATCGAAAATTGATGGACATGATTCGATCTATCATGGGATTGAATTGTCGTCATCCTTTTGGGGATTTTCCGCTTGAGACTGCAACAATGTTGTGGAAGCAATTTATTACAAAAGCAGTTGATAAAACTCCATATGAGATATAGATGTGAAACCATCCCAAATATTATTTCTTAAGAATATGGAGATGTCCTGCTTATGCTAAACAGGCGGTGGGGGAAAAACTGAATAACACAGTCAATTTGTGCTACTTTGTTGGATATCCAAAAAATTCCGTTGGATGTTATTTCTATGATCACAATGAAACCAATGTGTTTGTATCAAAGAATGTCAACTTCTTAGAGAATGAGTTTCTATTAAATAGAAAATGTCAGATGACAGAACTCGAGGAGCTACAAGAAACAACCACTCCTGAAATAGTAAAACCCACACCCCAAGAGCTAATTGAAGTGATATAAGCTCTTAGGAGATCCAAGAAAGTCTCAAGGCCACCTAAGATGATGAACCTGCTTCTCGAAGAGGGCCAAACTCAGCACATTCCTGGATTTGATCTAATAAACTTCAAAGAAGCAATATCAAATGTTGATTCATCCAAATGACTTGAATCCATTCAGTCCGAGATGGACTCCATGTATTGAAAACAAGTATAGTCCTTAGTAGATCCAAAAAATTGTTCTTATAGGAAGCAAATGA
This sequence comes from Primulina huaijiensis, assembly GCF_012295235.1. NCBI lineage: Eukaryota > Viridiplantae > Streptophyta > Magnoliopsida > Lamiales > Gesneriaceae > Primulina > Primulina huaijiensis. The sequence goes on from NC_133320.1 coordinate 7,308,696, forward strand.
ATTTACAAAAGAAAACTTGGGGCAGATGAGAAAGTAATAACCTTCAAAGCAATATTGGTAGCAAAAAGATATACTCAAAGACAATATATTGACTATGAGAAAACATTTTCTCCAGTCATGATATTTAAGTCCATTAGGATATATTGCTAGCTATAGCTGTAAGGTCCAGGAATTTAATTCACGTAACATGAATGCATGCAATCTAGAGTTTTATTAAATTATGTGTTTAATTATTTTTGTGCATTTTATACATAATTTTTGCATGATAGGATTTATTTCATGATATTTTAAAAGTTCATGTATTAGGGTTTCTATATGCATTTCACGCTCGAACGAGAAACCGAGACCGGAGAATTATCAGGAAAATTATTTTTATTACATGATTAATTTTCATTAATTAATATAAAATGTTTTAAATGTATTTTTCAAGAAATGAGCTTTGTTGGATATTTTTACCCGCCGGAGCATATTTTTAATCGATACACAAATTTTATCGAAACGAAGGACTTTTTGAGGGCTCGGACCATATTTTCAAAAGCTTGCCTAAACAAAATATTTTTCGGGTGTGTGTTTGGACTTAATGAGCCTACTTTTTGAGCTTGATGGGCTCCAAACCCATTTTCTACCCTTTAAATTTTGTGCTAGAGCCCATTAGCCATTTATTTAAGCTTAAACCTATCACCTAATTAACCTTAAACCTAATCTAATTCTATCAGCTGTCCACCCCCTCCACTCATCAGTTTCATCGTGAGTGCAGCAGCAAGAAGAATTCGGTCTCTCCATTTCTTTCAAGCTCAAGCATTCCCCGTGCCTCGGACATGTACTCCTTCTAGCGTTTGTTCACAAAAAACATCAAGGCACGCATGTATCCTCTTTCATGTATCATTCACGCCATAATTATGAGAAATGTGTGCTATGCATGTAAATGTTTTGATCCATATGGTGTATACCTTCTAATGTGGTTTCGGCATTATAATTGCATCGTTTTCTTGGGTCTACTCACGTTTTCATGATTTGTGCAAGGGGACGGCTATGCTGTGTTGTTATTGATGTGTTAATGTCGATGAGCATGTTGTCCAGAGGATGGGAACGAGGGGAGCTCGGGTCGTTAGCGTCGATCTTAGGGTGTTCCTTGAGTGGCCGAGAGTGAAGGAGGTTTGGATCGAGAGATGTGAACGATCCAGCGGTTCGAGAACACAGCTGGGTGTGGACATATACCCGATCGAGTGAGGGAGATGGCTTTGGGTGCGTATGCTCGCATCTCAAGTGTGTGCCTGGGTAGGCTGCATGGGGCTGGGTCCGTGAGTTCATTGGGTCCAGAGGGGTTCAAGGGTGGCCTAGGGTAGGCTAGCTCGCGGTTGGTTCCCTCGGCTGTAGGCTAGCGTCAAATATTTGGAGGGTGGCCGCACTAGGGATCGAGTATGGAGGGTAGCTGAATTTCCAGCAACTTTAGGGCTGGATTTCGAGAGTTTAGGTGGTCTGGAATTGATGGTTTAGGAGCTGGTCTAGTAAATTTAAGACATGGTTTGAGTTGGGAAAATTTTTGTAATGTTTCGGGTTGATTCGGATTAAAACCGAGACTCCGGTCCAAGTTTTTAAAATGAATCGGTTAAGTTTTGTATCGGGCTCAAGTTTAAGTCTAGAAATACTCAAAAATATGTTTCGGGATATTTTAAGGAGTTTGGTAAGCTTCAGGGTCAAATTTTAGAGGTCCAAGGGTAAAATAGTCATTTTACATCCGGGGTGAGATTTTGGTCCTGACAGCGCCCTGAGCACAAATTTATCATGTTTTAAATGTTTATGCATCATGATCACGATTTTTATCAATTTATGAAATGTATGTTGCATGCTTGGTTTTAAGGAAAAACTTGCATATGTGCATGATTTTAATAAGTGATAAAAATTACGATGTTCTGAACGATGAGAATTAGTTGTGGCTATCGAAGTATATGTAAATGCTTAAGACGTATATGTAAATGCTAATGATGAGGCCTAGGCACAGTGGATGGGTAATCGTGTCACTGATGTCCGACAGCAGCCGGGTATCGCGGTTCTATGTATGATGGATCCATTGTAAATGATGAATGATGTACGATAGTCACCACTAATGAACTGAATTCACTATATGAACGATGAATGATAAATTATGAACGATGATTAATGATGAGCTGTTTTTACATGTAACGATTTCATACGACACGTTTACATTACGCTTTTAAAGTTCATGAAAAGTATGTTGAGTATTGTATTTTTCACTGCTTTGTGTGATGTATATGTACTTGTTATTTCTAGAACAGGTGTGTTGAGTCTTTAGACTCACTAGGCGTGTGTAATCCAGGTGAGCTTGATATCGATGGGACTGGAGGTTGCGAACTCTGAGCCGGCAGGTCTTGTGGGGCGACACGACCCGAGGACCGCATGTTTTTCCGCACATTTATGTTTTTATGAGATTGAGAGGAATTGAGTATTTTTACACACGCTGTTTTATTTCATTGATGGATGTTAGGATTTTACTTGTTTATGCTTCCGTTATATTTTATTGGCAACCACTACGATATATTTTAAATGGTATTTTAAGTAGGTCTGCATGCATGCATATTCAAATGCTTATTTTCAAAATGCGAGTTTTATTTATATATATATGTATAAAAATATTTCCGGATTTTTAAATCGGTAGACATTTCAATAGCAGCATAATATGACTATAAAATATAACATATGGATGTGAATGTGACATTCCTTAACGTGACATAACTATGAAGAGATTTCAATGTAGCCTTTTTGCAACTACCAAGACAACATTTCAGAACTCCATTTTTTTATATAAAATATATATTATAATTTATGTCAAAGTCCTCATTACGGGACAACAAAATATTTGATCTCATCTTATTTCTATTATCGTTTCTTGTTATTTCTTGTTATTATTAAATAAAAGGTTCGCATTTTGCGATCTAACAAGCGTGATCTATAATCTGATTGACAGAAATTGTTCTTGTAGTTAAATTTTGTGTATTTTTATGCTAGACCAGCATTTTCTATTTTACGCTACCTTTGTTCTTTTATTAATTTATTTAATTCGAATCTAGACCCGAGTTCGCAGACATCAAATACACATTTATTTTTTCTCTTTCATCCATTATTCTAAAAATAAGAAATAAAGGAAAAAAAGAGTAAAAAAAAAAAAGGAGAGGAAGGATTAGTCACATATATTTGTAATGATTTGAAATAATTAAGTCGTTGAGTAGAATGAGGTGGTAGAGACTCGAAGTCAAGTCGTACTAGTTTTTCGAGATTAAGATCGTTATTTGGTGGACTGGAAAAATTTATTTGATAATAGTCATGTTTATTTTTTGATTTCCTTGATCCTAGGTTGTCAAAACCAGATTAAACTCAATTAATTTAATCATTCTCATGCTATATCTTGAAACTACTCCTATTTTACGGTTTACCCACCAAGAAACCATGAATTCTATGAAAAATTACATACCTATGAAGAGATTTCAATGTAGAATCCAGATATCCCTTCAATTAGATGTGAAAGTTTGATGTTTTTGGATTATTTAATTTACTGATGGCATTGGGATGCACAGTTTCAGACTCTGAGGCGCCAAACCTTCGAATTTTCATAAATTATGGATTTTTGTTCTTCGCTCGCTTTTAACATTTTGTCAAATACACCTCCATAATTCAATCTTAAACACCAATTACATACTTTTCATCATCAAGTTCTACAAACTACTCATCCCAACCTATAATTTATCTTAAGGTCTAGCATTCAATTTTAACATCTGAATATCGATGCCTTGTCATTTTTACATTGCATATTATTAATCACAATTTTTATTTCGCCATAAACCCAACACAACATATAAAATCCATGTTCATCACCAGTATAGCAAACATCTTAACTAATTGATTCATAATAACATAACAAAATCAGTTATCATTGGTAGAATATTAACTCATAAAATTAATCTTTAAACAACCATTTGACGACTGTCTCAACTGCGCGAAAAATCAATAGTGCATAGTGTCAACATATCTTCTAGTGTTTAATTAATTAGTTATGATGGTTTGTCTTTTTGAGGATAAAATGTTACAATAAATGATAATCTTGTTCCCATTTCTTGATGCAAAATTTTGTAGAAAGCTATTGTGAACTTAGGATGTCGATCCGATACAATAGATACAAGTATTCCATGTAATTTGACAATTTATCGAATGTAGTTTTCAGCATATTGTTTTATGTTACATGTGGATTTTACTGGAAGGAAATGATATGATTTCATCAATTGATCCACGATCATCCAAATAGAATTATATCATTTATGTGTTTTAGGAAGACCAAGTACGAAATTAATAGTAATATGTTCTCATTTCCATTAAAGAATGGGACATGACTTCAGTAACCTTTCCAACCTCTAATATTCTATCTTTACTTGTTGGAATGTTAAGAATTCAAAAATGAACTAAGTTATGTTCTTTTTAATTCTCGACCGCCAAAAGTGTTGTCGCAAATCTTTATAAATTTTTGTACTTCCTGGATGAATCGAATAAGGTGTAACATGAGAATCTAACAGAATGTCAATTCTGAGGTTTCTTTCTGGTACACTCATCAGACCTCTATATATTAATATTCCCTCGGCATTGTATTCAAAACAAGAGCCCTCCTTCTCCATTTCTTTCCATTATTTCAGCTAGTGCAGGTCGTGCCATTAAAGTTGCAAATTTTATGTAACGCCCCGAAAATTTAAAAGTCCACGCGAACCACATGCATTTGAGTTATTAAATTCTTTGTATTTTAACTAAATATTTTAATTGCATTAATTAATTATGTTGCGCATATTTACATGTTTAAAATATATTTTCCTACATGGTTGCATTAAAATGTATTTTTAAAGAATATTCGAGTTGCGATCGAGGAACGGAGACCGAGGGCTGAAAAAATAGAAAATGATTTTATTAAATAATTGTTATTAATTATTTAAAATATGGGTGATGCTTTTTATTATTTTTGAAAATAAGGGGTTTTGAGGTGATTTTATACGCTGGGACGTAATTTTTATCGGTGTTGGATTTTCAACAAAAAATATGAACGTTTTGGCAACCCGACTAATAAATTAACAAACTTATTTAAGCAAAATACTAATGGGCTAATTGGACCTAATTAATATGGTTAATGGGCCTAAGCCTTGTTAATGGATTAATTAGGTATATATAAATATATTAAAAAACCCTCCCCCACTCTCATAACTCACGCCCCACACCCCAATAATTGATAAACTCTCCCCCTCAAAGACAAATACACGACACACACCTTCAGCAATTGAAAGAACATTCGTTAGCTTCGAGGGAGTTTCAAACCTTGGTCGTTCGTCGCCGCTCTTCGCAATCGTCAACGTTTATTCGTGCGTTTAAAACGCAAAGGCACGCCATATTCTTCCTTTACTCATCATCACACCATATTATGTAATTATGTTTGAAATTGCAGTAAATCAAGTAGCACCCTTTTAAGATTTTCGTTTATGCCTTTTTTTTGGTTTTTAAAACATGCAAGTTGATCTAAAAAACATGAATTTCTTGAACCTAAAGGCTGCCATGATTTAGGTTATGATCACACATTGTTTGACATGGGTTTGAAGGCCTAGAACACACCACACACGCTGGTAGAACAAAAAAAAACAAGCTGGAACAGAAAATGGGTTGTGTGAGTGTCAAGGGCTCGATTTCATGGGTTATGGGACTTGGCTTGCTTAGGGCTGGGACCAGGGCTAGCTATGGTCCGTGAGGGGTCAAGGGAAGAGTCCTAGCCACGCTAGGACTCGAGATACCCGAGAGCATGCCAAGGAAGCTGCGCAGATGTGCAGCAACTTGTGCAGGGTCTGTGGCTCGGCCAAGGGCTTTGGGGCTGGGCTAGGCTAGGTCCTTAGGGTCCTAAGAAGGTGCACAAGGGTTTGGGCAAGGGCTGGTGCGGCCTGGTTGTTTGTTGGGCGAGAGGGAACATGAGGGGAGCATGGCAGCATGTGCTGCGCGAGAGGTTGTTGTCGTGAGTGGTGCTTCGGGCGCGAGTTCAAGGGCTTGGGATGGCTTGGGCTTGGTCTGGGCATGGTCCAGGGAAAGTTAGGGTCATGAGGGGTCAAGTGGTTAGGGGTTGGAAGTGTCCTAGTTCAATTAGGAGTCCTAAATATCCTAGGAGACACACACACAAAAACATGCAGAATTTGGGTCACGTTCCAGGGGGCTTTTGAGCGGGCTAGGGCTTGTTTTACGGGTTGGGCTTGCACAGTAGGGTCCTTAGATGAGTTGGATAGGTTTTGGGTCAAGGTGGCTCGGGCGTGGCTTGAGTATTTTGGGAGATGGCTCGGCGTGTTCCTCGAAGGGTCAAAAACGAGATTTTAAGAACTAAAAATGAATCCATGGGTCCACGGGTGTGGCTCATGACTTGGAAGGGTAGAATAAATCTTAAAAATGTTATGTTTAAAATTTGGGATCAAAATAATGAGTTTTGAATTTATTCGGGATTTAATCGCCGCACGAAACCCTAATTAACGAATTAATTGAAACACATAGTTTTAAGCTTTATAAAATTATGAAAGATTAGANTGGCAGTGTCCTGAATGCTATTTTATATGCTAATATGATTATTTTCAATGATTATGGATGTTTATGAATTTTTATATGTTAATATGTCTATTTTAAATGTTAAAGATTCTTATATGTTAAAATGGTTATTTTAAAGGTTTATGATTTAAATGTCAAAAGGTTATTTTAAATGTTTATTATGTTAAAATGTTGATTTTAAAACGTTTATGGCTTTTAATGATTTTTATATGTTAAAACGTTGATTTTTAAATGTTTATGGATTTTTATGATTTAACATTGACATTTAAAAGATATGTTGCATGCTTGGTTTAAAAGAAAAACGATATTATATGCATATTTTTGTTAAGTGATGGAAATACAACATGTTGAAGGACGTGAAGGGATTGTGACTACTACATGTTGGAAATATCGTGAGGGTTATGGTCCCAGTGGGAGCCCGACGATCGTGTTTCCTTGGATACAGATACGAATACGAATACGTGATACGAATATGAATATGTTAATACGTAGGCCAGGGCCCAGTTGACCGGTGAGAGTGTTGCTGATGTCTCCCGCCGCCCAGTACTGTGGTTTCTTTAGATGGATCTATCGCCCATTAAGATTAAGAATACGAGTCACAATCACGATCTGAATTCAACATACACGAACATGAATATGAACATGAATATGAACATGGATACGAATATGGATATGGATATGAATATGAATATGTTTATGTTGATATGAAAATGTTTATGAAAATTTTATGAAAATGTTTATGTTTAAAGAGGATGCATCATTATGAAAATGTTTTTATTTAAAGTTTATGCATCATGAAAATGGTTTTGTTTAAAATTTATGCATATTCATGAAAACGATATTTTAAGTACAAGTATTTTTCACTGTTGTATGTGAACTGTATTACGTATTACTTGTTATCAAGGATATGACGTATTGAGTCTTTAGACTCACTAGGTGTGATTGATGCAGGTGATTATGATGATTATGTTTATGGAGGTCTTGGTGGTTGATCTGACTGGACTGAAGGTGCACATAACCCGAGGACCGACGCTAGTTTTCCGCACTAGTTATTATATATGATTTTAAGTTATGTTAATTTTTGCGACTTTTTATTTATGCTTTAGAGTGATTTTTGAGATATTATAGTATGGGCTGTATTTCTCAAATATATAATTGGTAGTTTTAACTTTTTAAAATGGTTCTAAAATCTTTTTATGCAAATGTGTATGATTCGGCCGATGCTATGTAAGGTAAAAAGAAAAAAATTCTAGCACGTTTTAAGAAAACGAATAAGCAGACGTTTCATTTTATATGGATGCCCTTTGGTATAATCTCAATTTCTAATTTTTTCAAGTCTTGCAGCACATGCTCTTGTACAGTCAAACTTGCAACATAATTATATTTCGATTCAATTCATCTGCCACTATATTTGTTTTCCCTGGATAATAATTGATCGTACAATCACAATCTTTCAAAAGTTATAACCATCGTCGTTGTCTTATGTTCAGTTCTTTTTGTGTGAAAAGTATTCGAGGCTCTTGTAATCAATTTAAACTTCACACTTCTCGCCATATAGGCAATGCTTCCATATATTTAAGGCAAATACCACAACAACCAATTCTAAATCATGTGTCGAGATAAAACTCACTCATTCAATTTTGCATAGATGTGCTTATCTTTCAACGTTTGTAAAACAATCCTTAGATGTTCTTGGTGCTCTTTACTAGTTTGTGAATAGGTAAGGATGTCATCTATAAATACAATCACAAACTTGTCCAAAAATGGTTTAAAGATTATGTTCATGAGTTCCATAAAGGCGGCTAGTGCATTTGTAAGTCCGAATGGAATTACGAAAAACTCATAATGTCCATACATGGTTTTAAATGTTGTCTTTGAAATATCATCTTATTTTACTTTTAATTAATTGTTGTTATCCTGAAAAAAGACCAAACTTTGAGAATATGGCAGTCCCTTGCAATTGATCGAATAATAATCTATTACGGGAAGTGAGTATTTGTTCTTGATGGTTATTTTGTTTCATTTCCTATAATAAATACAAAACAATAGAGTTCCATCTTTTTTCTTCAAAAAGAGAACCAATGCGTCCCATGAGGAAAAACTAGATCGAACAAGTCTTTTGTCCAGTAATTCCCGTATTTTTTCTTCAATTATTTCATCTCAATTGGGGCCATACAACATGGAGCCTTAGAGATGGTATTACATCGATCACAAACTCTTTTTCTGTATCCATAGGTAAAACAATTATGTTTTCAGGAAATACTTTTGTAAATTTACAACCAACATCAATGTATTCTACTTTTAAAATAGAATGATTGCTAATGTTTGGTACAACATCTAGAAATTTCTGATATCCTTTATGAATCATCTGTCATGCTTTCATAGCAAAAATAACAAGAAATGGTGGTGATTTACCTATGCTCTCCACTATGAATGGCTTTGTCCCTGTTGGTGAAAAGTTTATTGTCTTTCTTCTAAAGTATATTGTAGCCTGTTACTTGAAAAGTAAGTTCATTCCCAATATCACATCAAAATTTATTCATCATAAGTACAATGAAATCGACATACAATTCTATTGAACATGCTCCAACTACTCGATCTGTCTTTTCTTGTCCGGAAGGCAATGCTACGTCAAACTAAATCCAAGTTCTATCCGATGTAATGCTCAAGTTTTCTCACAAATGACTGAGATATAAAAGAATGTGTGGCTCCATAATTAATGAATGCAATAATTGTTGCAACATAAATTAAAAAACATACCTCTAGTCATTGATCATGGAAAATACTCGCCCCTGAACCATGTTGTCACTGCAACTAGAACCTTTATGACAATTCTTATCAATGTGCCATGTTTCTTCCATCTATAACATTTAGTAAGTTCCTTGAATACATTCCCCAAACTGATGATTGCCACAAATGGTATATAGTGTTTTCTTTTGGCCTTTACTGATGTTTGGAGCTTTGGAACGTTGTTCCTCTCCAAGATTTTCTTTGAATTCACTCTTTTAACATGGCCCAAAACTTTGTCCCTTGCAACTAAACTATTGTCGTTGTTGTTACTTTGCTTTCTATGTGTCTTACTCATCATATTCTGCCATCAATGCCTTGTCTACTATTTCTCTATAGTTTACAGCTTTAGACATTTTCTCATTATTTTTAATATCAGGAAAAAGTCCTCGTATAAAATGTCCCATCTTCTCAGTTTCGTTTTGGGCATTGAATGACGCATACTCAACCTTCCTCAATTTTTTGAATACACTTAACCATAAACATATTTCCTTATTTTAAATCAAAAAATTCATTAGCTTTCCCCGCTTTTACATCTTTAGTAAAGTATTTCTTGAAGAAGACGGTTTTATATTCTTCCCAAGTAAGTTGATCCACTTTTAAAGATACCTTGGTGCATTCCCACCAAATTCTTGCATGCTTGGTCCTCAGAAAAATTGCACAACATACTCTATCAGCATCACCCATATGTAAATAAGCAAAATGGACTCCAAATCTTGGACTCATTCCTTTGCTACCGTTGGATCTGTGCCCCCCAAAAATTATGCGGGGTTCATCCTACGAAATCCGGTCATAGGCACCTTCGGTGGTGTGCTCTTGTCTTGTTTGGTTGACATTGCAATTTGGATTCTTGCCTGTTCTTGATTTTGTGAAATAATAAACATATTGAGATCGTTGAAGGAATTAAAAAAAAAGTTAAAAATCTTCATTGACTAATGTTAGCTAATCTTCATTGGAAAAAAATTGTTGAAACAAATGTCTCTAACATAAGTTTGGAAGAATTTTAAAACAAATTTATAGCTGCAATAAAACAGGAATATTTGATTTATTTTTCAGAATAAAAAAATTAATATTTAAAATAATAAATTATTAATTTATTAATGAGAATTAACAATATTACTTAGTATTTACTGTTAATTTTAGTAATTAAATTTATTGACAACATTTAAATGTTCAAAGACAAGTTTTACATATATCATTTGCAAAAACAGCGACGAATCGAGGATGCACGCAAGAATTTTGGGAGATTTCGTGTGTTCCTCCCGGAAACCGAAGGGCGACTGACTGTAATCAAATCTCTCTTCATTTCCTAACTGTAATCAAATCTCTCTTCATTTCCTAATTCAATTTTGTTAAGAAGAAATGGATGCTCGTCATGCATCTCTCGGAAGACGAACGGTAATCAACTCTCAAATTATATGTATATGCGTGTATTGTTGTTGTTTGGCTTTAAATGGATTGCTTACGATTCTTCAGTTGGAAGAGATTCGGCAAAAAAGAGCTGCAGAAAGAATGTATAAAGCTTCCTCTGGATCTGATCTCACCGAACCTGAAACCATTAACGGTGTTAAATTCTCTTGTTTTTGTTTTTTTGTTTTTTTTTTCCAATGGGTTTTCATAATTTAGTTGTTTTTAGTTTTTTCTTTGGGGGATTTGCAGATGGTATGAGGATTAAAAAATCAGATAGTGCAAATCGGCTCACGGAGGTACCTAACCATGAATTTCCTCTTTTTTAGCTGAAGTATTTCGTGCGTGTACTAATTTTTAAATTTAACTTTTAAATAACTATTTTTAGAAAATTAGATATCTTGCTCCATATATTTATGAGGAGTTCGTTTATGTGTAATGTGAATGTTCTTTGAGTTCTAGTTTCAATCTTAATGCAGAGTGATATCAGCGGTTTAGTATCACAATTGAAAGAAATGCAACGAAAGAATGCTGAACTTGAGGAAGCTAACAGAAAACTGGGCTCATCGGTATGGTAGTCAATGAGTATTATGAATTCGAGTGGTATTATAGACCAAGCTAACGCATGTTTTGCAAAACTTATGTTAAATACTTAATTTTAAATTTTTTATAAAATTAAGTTTTTAAAAGGTTTAGTTAATAAGTCATACAGAAAGGAAAATAATCGAGACGGAAGAGGAATAAATCATGTGAATGGGAGAGGAAAAAGCAGCGAGGTAAAAGTGATTGCATAATAATTTAGGAAATCAAGATGATTATTTATTTTCTGATGTTGGTTATTTTGAATTAAATTTATATGATTTTGAAACGTCGATATTATCTTACTTTTTGAATAATAATTAATGAAAATATAAAATCATTTATGAATGTTTTTATTAGCAGCTTGTGTAAGATGCCTTGATTAACTTATAAGTAGAGCCAATCAGGCTCTTAGCTGGTGTGACTATGATCGATTACCATTTCCTCTTGTGAAATGTTTTATCATATTGAAATTTGTTTTTTGCATTCTTCTGGTCAGCTTGAGATGAAAGTGGCTGAGAACACCACTATGCAGAAGCGGCTACATGATTCGGTAATTGTTGTACCGATTTAGTATGTAAAGTTTGTTTTATGGAACCTGCATTGTGCATTCATGACAGCAGAAGTGGGAAGCAATTAAATTACTAGAATTGAGTAACTATCTTGATTCTGTCTTGTGGTGAGAAACCAATTCAAGATTCACTCATAGGCTAATGAATTGAGTGAAGTTGGAAAAAAGAAACTGATGCTATCTCTATGCTAGCTACTCTTGAATGAGTTTAGCTTATGGAAATTTGAGCTTAAAATTGCATGTCTTTTTTGTGTATTATTCTCGTTCTTTGCTTGGTGACCCCCAATTTAACAAAATTTAGTTGTTGACTTTAAACACCAATTTTAACAATGGATCATTACCTGAGGTTTGAGTGCTGGTAATTTAGACTTAGTTAATAATTAATATAGCCGTTGTCAAGATCCTTCCCCTGAGCTACAAAGATGAAAGAAAGAAATATTTGTTGTCAATAAAGCATCTTTTTCAATTGACAATAATTTAAGCTGCTCCGTATTGGTCTTCAGCTTCTGAAAGATGTCCAGTTAACTTGTGTTTATTCCTTATGTTTTGGAGATGCCAACTTTGGTCTAAATTTTTGAGAAGCTAAATTTTCAGATAAATTAAAATTTCACAATTCATCAAGCATCATCTTAAATCTCGTGTACTGCAACTGTGATAACTGATCGGATTTGATTGGGGAAGAACTGGAAATTTTTTTTTTCCTGATTCCATTTGATTGAAGTTGTCTGTGAAAATACTGAACCTTCTCTATTTCTCAAGAGCCCTTTTATTTATTCGGTTATCAAAGGAGCTTCCTTTTTAGGATAGGTTTGAGAGGGACCCTTGGTCAAAAGAGTGCTTATGGCTTAAGTTGGCTGTGAATTGTGATCCCAAAACTCTTACCATCCAAGGTGAAAGTGAAAAGAATAGGGAGGAAAATTGTAATTTTGCTAATTTAAGGGGGACTACTGATATATTGGGGACTTATTTCTTGACAATTTGGGTTATTGATCTATAATATTTCGTCCTATGGCATCGGCTCCTTGATTAGACTAGTAGGAAAGAAAAGTGAGAGGCTGCTGCAGCCCCAATCGAGGACAGTTAGAAAATGAGGAAGAGTCCCAAATTTTCTGATAAAAAATAACTATATATTCTTTATGGTGATATTGTTACGCACACCACAACCCAGCCATGTGGTTTATCTCTTAATGTTTTTATCTTGGTTTTAAATATGCAGATTAGGATTTGGTTTGATCAGAATTTGGTCTTCTTCCTTGTATTTATATTGCACGTGAAGTAATAAGAATTCATTCAGCTTTCTTCACAAACAATCTTATAATTTTGATATCTTCGGGTTCTCTCTAACGAGCCCATCTCTCTCATGTTACCACCAAAGGCAAGCAAGGCAGAAAAACATCAAAGAAAAGCGGTATTTCCGAATTAAACGACCAGCCAATAACTTGCACCATAATTCGTTCCTACGCATGCAACAACTTGGTATCATAGCAAGGAGTTATGGCAGATTCTCAAGCACTGCTGAAACAATTGGCCGACTTTATATCCCTTTACAAGGCCGACAAAAACATGCTGATCGCATTCCTAGATGAACTTTCGCTACAAGGTTCACTAGACTCGACTTCCCTCGCTTCGATGGCCAGTCGGACCCAATCGTTTGGATCAACCGCTGCTGCGAAGAATTTTTTCGCCATAACAAGACTCAGGCAAGCAACTTCGTGGAAATTGTGTCCTTCTACCTGGACGGCTACACTAAGCCGTGGTCCATTGAAGTCGCCGTACATCGGCCCCCCACCATCTTTAGCACGATGAGTCTTGCCCGTTTATATGAATTGTGAAGGAAGGTACACTCCTCGTCGCCCGGAGCGACCACAGTGAGTCGAGCAACAACCCTCCCTCCTTTCATTAAATGACTATCAAAGGCGGAAATGGATAACCGACACATGCATGGTCTTTGTTTTGATTGTGATGAGGAGTACACCCCACGAGACCAATGTAAAAAACTATTCTGGTTAGAGGGCCACGAGGAAGCCGCAACTGAGGACGTCAGTGAGAAGCATGAGGAGGCCGAGGTCGAGATCTCTTTAAACGCCATCTCTGACTCGGGGATTTATCAGACTATGCAAGTTTTGGGTGACGTTAATTGCACGCCCATTAGTGTGCTTGTTGACTCGGTGGGCACTCATTGTTTCATCGACACTTCTCTGGCAGCAACAATGAATCTTCCTTTCCACCGATGTTCGGGCATGTGTGTTCTGGTTGTCGATGGCCAATCGATCCACAGTGACGGCCGACATCTGTTCTGATCTTCCCATTGCCCCGGGTGGCCACACCTTCTTCCTTAATACACTCGGCTAAGTGGGTGTAATTTTGGGTGTTAATTGGCTCTGCACCTTGTGCATTATCATTGGAATTTCGCTCTCATGTGCACGCACTTCCGGGTGGGCAATCACTTTGTCGAACTCCAGGGTATGCGTGTGGCCCCTGTGTCGATTACAATTACAGCACTACTTTATTATGCATGGATGCCCAATGTAAATTGCAGCTGGTGTTAAGCAGATTCTCAGATCTGTTCAAGGGACCCAAGGCTTGCCCCCTCACCATGGGTTATGCCACTGCATCATTTTAGAACTAGGTACGGATCCAATTGTAGTCCTTCCATATCGCTACCCACATGCACAGAAGGATGAATAATACTGAAACAAGGGTTTATACGCCAGAGCACTTCCCCTTTCTCCTCGCCAATATTCTTGGTCAAAAAATTGGATGATTCTTGGTGATTATTTGTCGACTACAGGTCCGTCAACGCAAAAAAAATCAAGGACAAATTTCCCATACCTGTCATTGATGAATTATTGGATGAATTGCACTACGCCCGCTATTTTTTCAAACTAGATCTATCCGCTGGGTTTTATCAGATTCTCATGGACTCTAAGAGCGTGCCTCTTACCGTGTTTCGCACTCATCATGGGCATATCGAGTTCCTTGTTATGCCGTCTGGACTCACAAACGGACCCTCCACTTTTCAGGCATTGATGAATTCGATTTTCAGGTCCTTTCTGCTTAAATTTGTCCTTCGACGACATTCTGGTCTATAGCCCACGTGGGACAAACATCTCAGCCATCTTTCTCAAATTTTCTCGCTTTTATCCGAGCAGCGGCTTTTCCTAAAACATTCGAAGTGCTCATTCGGGGGCTCGGCAGTGGTCTATCTCGGTCACATGGTTTCACGGAATGAGGTGGTTGTGGGCGGCAACAAAATCGTTGCCATTACCAAATGGCCACAACCGACTACTATGCGTGCCCTTCGGGGTTTCTTGGGGCTCACCGGGTATTTCAGCAAATTTGTGCGGAATTACGGGGTTATCGCCGCTACACTCACCTCCTTGTTGCGTAAAAATTCCTTCTTGTGGACTGCCGATGCTGCCAAGGCCTTTGAATCTCTGAAAGAGGCCTTCATGTCCACTCCAATTTTCGCTCTACCTTATTTCTCAACCCCTTCATTGTTGAATGTGATGCTTCGGATGTCAGGATCGGTGCCGTGCAGGGTGAACAACCCATCGCTTATTTCATTCACGCCCATAGTTATAAAAGGCGAGCGCCTTGCTGCCCCAAGGCGATAGGCGCAGTCAAGCGCACCCGTTGCACCTAGGTTATTACCCAAACACAACACTTTAAATAGGCGTGCGTCTTAGGCCTCATGACATCCTAGTGCTTTAGTGCGCCTTGCACCCCAAATAACTATGGTCACGCCTTGGCGCAGTGGCACCAGAACCTGCCAGCTTATGAAGAGGAACTGATCGGTCTAGCAAAGGCTGTCCGTCACTGGCTCACATATTTTTGGGGCAACTCCTTCGTTGACCTGACCGATCATTACAGCCTCAAATTCATGTTGGAATAACGGATTACAACTTCTCCACGGCAGGGTTGGATTAGTAAATTGTTTGGCTACGATTTTCGTGTGGAATACAAGACTGGAAATTTGAATATTGTGGCAGAAGCATTATCACGCCACGCCAGTTTGAGGAGCTCCCCTCCCTCGCGGCCTTCACAATACCGACTTGTGACCTGTTGGACTCGATTAAGGAGGAACACGCTATTTCTGCCGATGTCCAGCAGCGAATCCAGTCAATTCAACCAAGTGGGGACTCGAACTCATGGGAAGTAGAGGATGGTATTCTCTTTTTTAAGGACCAAACATATCTTCCGGCGAGAGCCAGGCACACGCCTCTTGCAAGGCACAAAACTTTCTTGAGGCGAGAAAAAGCGCGCTTCTGTGATGTTTGTGACCAATTTTTTTCCACGTTAACATAACTAAAGCCCAATAAGATTAAGCCCATATCTTTCTAATTATTAGAAGTGCTCTCTTGTTAAAAGTGAGCAATTACCTCTCCATCCTCAACTCATACTTCTATATGCAGCAGCCCCCAAGTTCATGATCTCCAGATTCTTCCTGCTCAGGTATTTTTTGATAATGTTATTCCGATTTTCTTGGATCCGTCATGCGGCTAGAAGGGTCTTTTTTCTTCAACCATGTAACGTGTCTCAATTTTTCGAGGGTGTGGAGAGCCAGATAGCAACTGTTGAGCTTTTGGATGACACGGCTGATGAGAGATGTAACTTGTCATCCAAAATCTTTTGTAATGTGTCTCAATTTTTACCTTTTTTTATTTTTCTTTATTTTATAAACACTTAAATATATTAACAACCACTCTTTTTCTTTCCGTTTTTTTAATGCAATTTAATTCCTAGACCTGTCCAATTTTTCTTCAGATGTTTTCTTTAAAAAGACATAGATGATCAATGATTAAGTAATTGATTTTCTTTTAAATAATTACACTGTATATTTGTTAATTAAATTTTTGTATGTATATAAACTTTAGTAAAATTGACCTTAAATATGTGAATTCTAACAATTTATGCTTAGTATGTTTTACTTCGATAAGGCTTGCGCCTCGCTTTTGCGCCTACTGTTCAAGCCAAAATTCGCATTTCTTCCATTTGGCATATAAATGTTTATCCTTCAAGGTTTGCAGAACTAGTTTCAAATGTTCTTGATGCTCCTCGACAGTTCGTGAGTAGATGAGAATATCATCTATAAATACAATCACGAACTTGTCTAGAAATGGCTTGAAAATTCTGTTCATCAAATCCATAAAAGCAGCTGGTTCATTCGTTAGTCCAAATGGCATGACAAGAAATTCATAATGCCCAAACCTGGTTCGGAAGGCAGTCTTTGAGATATCATCTGACTTTACTTTTAGTGAATGATAGCCTGATCGTAAATCAATCTTCGAAAAGATAACAACTCCTTGTAATTGATCAAACAAATCATCAATTTTGGGGAGTGGATATCTGTTTTTGATTGTCACTTTGTTCAACTCCCTATAATCAATACATAGACGAAGAATACCGTCTTTCTTCTTCACAAATAAAACTGGTGCACCCCACGGTGAAAAGCTCAGTCTAATAAACCTTTTATCAAGTAACTCCTGTAACTGTTATTTCAATTCCTTCATTTCTGTTGGAGCTAATCGATAAAGAGCTTTTGAGATCGGATGAGTTCCTGCCACAACATCAATTACAAATTCGATCTCTCCATCTGGGGGTAAGCATGTTATATCATCAGGAAATACCTATAGAAATTCACAAACATCTGTATCTTTTAACTCACGAACAGGTAGGTCAATGGTTAAAACAGATGTTAAATATCCCTTACACCCCTTCTGTAGTAATTTACATGCCTTCATACAAGAGATTATCGGAAGAGGTAAGGATATACCTGTACTTGCTAATGTAAATGGTTCAGCTACTATTGGCGCAAACTTGATCATTTTCATGCCACAATCAATCGTAACTCTATACTTGTGCTCTTTAGTGCGTCTTGCGCCTTAAATAACTATGGGTTGCCAGAATCCATGGGCAATGATAGGGATGCGACTTTCACTAGCGGCTTCTGGACTGGTTCGTCTACGGGACACCAAGATGTGTTTTAGCTCGGCATACCACACTCAAGGTAATCGAGATGTATCTTCATTGTTTCTCTGGTGATGATCCCAAAAAATGGTTGAATTGGTTGTCTTGGGCTGAATACTGCTACAATACTGGCTTCCACTTGTCCTTACGTGCCACGCCCTTCGAGGTGGTCTATGGGTGACCCGCGCTGCGCATAGTGGCCTACTGGCCTATTGCCTAGACTGCAGTCAACTTGGCTCTCCAACAGAGCAACAATACCCTAGCAGATCTTCGGGATCACGTCTTGCTTGCACAGAACGTCATGAAACGTAAGTACGACATGTCCCATCGTAATGTAGCTTTTGTTGTGGAAGATAATGTCCTCCTGCGTTTGCAGCCATATCATCAAATAAGTTCAGAAGCAAGAAAGAGCAACAAGTTGGGCCCACAGTATTTGGCCCTTTCAAAAGCTTTGAATGTATTGGCTCTGCCGCCTATCACCTCGAACTACCTGCCTCCTTCAAGCTTCATCAGGTGTTCCATGTTTCTTGCCTAAAGCCATTCCGTGGTAAATGCGACTTCTCACTCACACTACCGCCCATTGATGAGGCTGATTATCGTCCGCTTCCGTAAGCTGTCCTGTACTGTCGGACATGTCGTGGTCGCATCTTGGTCCATTGACTCAGCCTCTCTCCTGCGGATGCCTCTTGGGAGGATGCTGCACATTCGCCCTGATTTTCCTTCCTTAGTGTTTGAGGACAACCACGATCTGAATGGCAGGACTGATGTCGCTCACACCACAACCTAGCTCACCAGTTCAGAGCCCAACGCCACGCAGCCCAAACCCATCTACGCAGCCAGATAAGGTCTACAAGCGTTTCACTCATGGCAAACACAGGCGGGATTAGGATTTCAAACTTCTGTTTTATCTTTTATTTTTTAATAAACATTATCCCGTGTGGGTAATATCTTAGGGTTTTTATCTTTGTTTTAAATATTTTTGAGTAGGATTTGGTCTTCTTCCTTGTGTTCATATTGCACGTGAAGTAATAAGAATTAATTCAGCTTTCGCCTCTAACAATCTTATAATTCTGAGATCGTCGGGTTCTCTCTAAGGAGCTTATCTCTTCCACGTTACCGCTAGAGGCAAGCAGGCAGAAAAACTTCAAAGAAAGGCGGTGTTTCCGAATTAAACGACCAGCCAGTAACTCGCCCCATAACTCGATCCTACGCACGTAACAGATACTTTTCAAACTTTACTCCTAAAGAATATATATTTTTTCTACATTTATGGGGAGAATGTCTATTCTTATAGTTCATGACCATGAATGATTAACAATCTAACTCATCCACAACTTTATCAATCCCAAGGGAATTAAGGGAAAGATGGATTAAACTAAGTCCCTTCCAGTGTGCTGCCTACCTTATTTCATTGCGTTGTATATTGGTGAATATACTCTCCTGTTGGAAGTTAGTCAATTTGTTTTCTTATGATTGTGTTTTTGCAGGAGCAGAACACTATACCTTCACTGAGGAAAGCTCTCAAGGATGTTGCGATGGAAAAGGATGCTGCAGTTGTGGCACGGGTGATATAATCTTGCCATTATTTTAATGTTTTGGATTGCTTAAAATTTTTTCTTCTATGCATCTTTCTTGCTTTATTTTTTTCTTTTCCTTTTCAGTTCTCTGTAACTGTAGAATCTCATGTTCTTCCGTAGGAGGACCTTTCAGCGCAGATTCGCACACTGAAAAAGCGTATGAAGGAAGCAGAAGAAGAACAGTACCGTGTTAGCTCACAGTTTCCATGATTAGTAAATTACATCTGACGTCCATCCTCTTATATGCTTATGAAATCTCTTGCATTAGGCTGAAGAAGATGCAGCTGCATTAAGAGCAGAACTTAATTCATTGCAACAGCAAACAATGAGTGGTTTGTCTGGAGGCTTCACCGCTGGAGGATTTTCCACTGATCAGATGCAATCCATTGAAAAGGAATTGTCTGATTTGAAGTCCCAGCTTGAGGTCAAATTTTCTGCAAACATGACTTTTTTACTTTTGTGAATTACTCTATAGCATAAGGCACACGAGTCAATTATATTGTTGAGATGTACAGCAAATGTCGATATTGAGGCGGCAGGAGCATCAAATTTTATCAGAGGAGCAGGCACGCACATCCTCCCTTACAATTCAAAAACAGGAGTTGGAAGAAAAACTTTTATCTATCTCCAATAGAATCTCAGGTATCACTAATTGGTTTTGTAGGGTCAATCTTTCTTTGAAAGTGACTGTTTAATTTGGTTTATCATCAAGTAATAAAGCATAGTTGAATTGAACCATTTAATATTGTGCGTTGGATCAACAGCCCTCATCTTGGGAGTTCCGTAACAAAGAACACAGAAGTAATCTGTTACGGCCTGGGCTTAGGGGTGATAGTGTGCTGGATCAATCTAGGGTTTCTAGAAGGATCTGTGTGGGAGAATCGAGAGGCAGAGGGAGGGAAGGGGGGGGGAGCTAATAGTTTAGGTAGAATAGAATTTTGTTAAGGATGATGTCTTTTCAAAACTATTGACCAAGCTCATAATAATGAAAATGGCCCCAAGAGATAGAAAATATCCCAATTCTTGCTCCTTCCCTAACCAAGCTAGATATCACTCTTAACAAAATTCTACCCTACCTATTTGTTTGGATTCACAGGACAATCTAGCCATAGATTCATATTAATAATTGTATTGGCTTGAAACCAGATATATATTATTAAAACATTTTAGAAGTTCTGCTATTTTTGTTTCTGTGTGTGGGGGCTAATTGCTCCGTAGCTGGGCATTTGGATATATTTTTTCAATAAACTATGTGATTTATGTAACTTGTTTCTATCTTATGTGTTGCAGAGGAAGCAACAGAAAAGACTAACCATAGAGCATTTACCGTGGTATGATTATAATTTTTATCATATTTTAGTTGTAGCTGATACTATTATACTAAGAAACATGTGGAGGATTAGAGAAAATCTGTAAAAAAAAAAAAAAAAATTCGCCTGATTGTTATATGCGCAACATGCATTAAGGTGAACAAGCGCTCCTAGTGCATTGGCTATTGAGCTATTTAGCCTTTTGTCTAGTGGTTTAGGTCCTTTAGGAGATCTCTCTTTCAAGGATACAGTGGGGATTCGAATCCCCCTTGGGATGGGTACTATGAGCGGTAGTCATTGACAAAAGTATTCAGTTATAATATACTTATTTCAAATCAAGATCAACCCGGACAACTAGAGCATTGGATTGAAGCAAGAAGACAAAAAAATTAAGAAATGTACCTTATCGAATCCAGGAGCTCTGTGACATGATATCTAGAAGCATGCTTATAGCGCAAATCAAGTCCCTATGGTGCGCCGAAGCACACCCTTCAATAAAGGGTTAGCTGTGGGTTGTGATTTGCGCATGCACCACTAAACCTTCGCTTGTCCCTCAGTCAATCGCATGCCTTCTGCACTCGAAAAACTATAATCTTTATATTGTAGGTTTTAATTGTTAAAATATTTCTATTGTTTTTCCCCTTAACCCTGCCTTTTATTTATCGTTGATGCACAAGTATTCCATTTTACTGTATCGGAGCACAGGGAGATAAGGATAAACTTGAGAAGCAATTGCATGATATGGCGGTAGTGGTTGAGAGGTTGGAAAGTAGCAGACAAAAGCTTTTGATGGAGGTACCACCTTGATTTGCCTTGTCAACTCAATTCTTAATATTAAGAAATGAAATTCATATTTTTTTTGTTTCATAGATTGATTCCCAGTCTTCAGAGATTGAGAGACTATTCGATGAAAATTCAAGTCTCACATCTGCTTATCAAGAATCAGTGGGATTAGTGGCGCA
Organism: Primulina huaijiensis; assembly: GCF_012295235.1. NCBI lineage: Eukaryota > Viridiplantae > Streptophyta > Magnoliopsida > Lamiales > Gesneriaceae > Primulina > Primulina huaijiensis. The sequence goes on from NC_133320.1 coordinate 7,330,483, forward strand.
CTGGGAGAATCAGGTGCTTTGTTGTGAACTATGATGCATAATAAGTAATATTATTATCATGCCCCTTCATGTTGTAGTTAGTATGAAGTGAAGACTGTTCCATTCTTTGTTTCCAAGAATGAAGTGATCGATTGTTTAATAGATTAAAGGTTTGTAATGACTGGAGAAAATTACATTGGGATGATTAGTCGATTTTTTGGTGTGAATGGTTGAATTAGAGATCGCATTTCAATCACAATATCAAAGGACAACAATACTCTTTGCTGAAAGTTCTGTTGCATGGTGTTCCTATACCATGTGTGCTATGTAGCACATATACCTTAAAAAATTTTTTTTTTTAATTATCGGATACGGATACGACACGCGTATCCGCGTGTCGGATACCTCAAAATCCGTGTCGTTGACTTTGTTTAGGGTTGACCAGCCGGATATGTTTTGGACACGGCGAGGACACACCATGGATACGGCGTGGTGTGGATACGTTTGGGCAAAATTGCAAATATTTAAAAGTTTTAGGGGTTAGTTAAAAAAAATTAAAATTTCTAAGGACTAAAAAGAAAATAATTTGAAATAAATTGGCTGGGTTTTTAAATCCCTAAATACATTTGTCCGTCTCTTTCATTTTATTTCTGCTCAAGCGGCTCTGAATTCAATCGTGTCGCCCTTCTTCTCTCTTTCTGCCGCTTTGTCTCTTGATGAACCTGAATTGGAGTAAGTTTTATTTACTAATGAAGGCAGTGTCGGTGATGAAACCGATATGGATGTTTGATTTCTTTTTACTTGCTTAAGATGGATTTTGCGTTTAATATTTTGTATTTAAGATATTATGATTAATGAAATATTACATCTATCTCTATAATTTTTAATTTTCAATACTAAATTTGTATAAATATAAATATATATAATATTTATATATATTTAATGATTATCGTATCCTAGCCGTATCGTGTCTTATATTTTCAAAATTTGACGTGTCGTCGTATCCGTATCGTATTCGATACGATACTCGTACCCGTATCCATGCAACATAGCATGTGTGGAAAAGAACATCACGCCTTTTTTAAAAAATTTAGATTATGTTTAGACTTTAGAATGGCTTCATCATTTATTTTTATGCGGTTACTGTTATGAGTTCTTTAACAAAGTCTTTTTGGCACATTATGATAGGTTCTTGAGAAACCCGATGATAGTAGATTTGTTCAGAAAATGTTCCTCAATTTCTGTTATTAATAGGACATTTTTTCCATCACCTCACAGTTATGAATATGTGCCTCAGGTGAAAGATAGCCTACAGCAGAATGAGCAACTCCGAGGTATGTTAAATAAGCTGCGGGCTGAACTGACCAGTGTACAAACAGTGGATGATAAAGTTACCAAGAAAGCCCACTTTGATTCCAGTAGAGAAGACAACCAGTATTCAGAGGAAGTTAATTCCCTCAAGGTATGTACCAAAAATTCTGAGCAACTATTTTCCTTTTCCTTGGCTTACTGTTGAATAGTATTTGATTGGAAAAAAGCAGCACAGTGACAATAAGTAAATTCTTAGAACGAATTTATATTTATTTTTACTGTGGCAAATGCAGCTTTATTTGCCTGACATTGTGTATGCCACTTAATTGTATTCAGTTACTATATCTAAATATTAATATTATTCCTTATCGTATAAATTGCATTCATGATGTCAATCCTTCCTTTTCTATTTGTTTATAGGGGCAGTTAACCACAGAGCAAAGCCGAGCTGAGGCTCTGTCTGCTGAGGTCTTGCACCTCTCAGCACGCCTTCAGCAAGCTACACAAGCATATAATGGTCTTGCACGCCTGTATGCCTTCTTCCCTATACTTCCCTCCCATTTTCGTTTTCGTAGAAGTTGATGTTCACTGATTTTAAGTATTTCACAGATATAAACCAGTGTTGCGAAATATAGAAAACCGTCTTATGAAGATGAAGCAAAACGACTCGGTGACCATGTAGTGAAGGGTGAAGGTGGGAAAATTAATGTGTGTGTACCATATTAAAATGCTTTTTAGAAAAGGTTAGACATTGTGAGTCGTCGGAAATGAATCTGTGACAAAATGTATTTGAATTCATTTTTACTTCATTGATGACATTTATTTAAATCACAGAGAGATGAAGAGAAATTTTCAGCAGTTTTGAGTTTTATAATTTGTAGTTTTTCTATTTTTGCGTATCATAATAAAGCTATTAATTTGAGAGTTTACTTGTGATCTCCTTATATTTTACCTGAGTTATTTGATGNAAAAAAAAAAAAAAAATGTTGAAAATTAATATTTTAATATTGAATATTTGAATATTGAATGTTGAATATTTGATTGTTGAAAATAGGTAAAATTAGGTGTTGAATATTGAAATTTGTGTGATGATAAAGGTGATGATGTAATTTATTTTTGGATTATTTGTAAAAATTTTCTATAAATAAATCTCTCATTTGTGAAGAAAAACACAATTGAGTTGAGAGAAAAATATTATAAAGTGTGTAGTGTGATAATTTTGAAAGTTTGAGATTTTTACTTTTTACCGTAAATTTTTACTTTTTCACAACACGTTATCAGCACGAAGCTTTAAAAGTCCTCCATATTTTTCCAAGCTCCAAAACAGAAGAAAAATGTAACAAAAGTAATAATATTTATTTTATTATTTATTTATTTATTGTTTATATATTTAATATATAATATAATGTTATTATAAATAATAAAAATAAATTTTTCAAAAAACTTGTTATAAATCCTGGGAGGATGTTAAGACGACATCCCACACTCCCGGTAAGGGATACGACAAGTATAAAAGCCTATAAGATTTTTAAACAAAATATCTTATGACATTTCATTATAATATTGTGATATGATATACATAATTATTTAAAACATTACTAATATTATATACACCATATTATTACCATAAAATTATACAAATACATACATTTATTTTCTTGTACACCAACGGTCATAAACGGTAACAAAACGGCTAGTTTTTGCCCTATAAATATGATCTCACAAACACATTCAATCACTCCAACTTTCTCTTCTTCTCTAAAATTATTCTTCATCAAATTTTTGAAGAAAAAAGAAGATGGCTTTCACAAAGTTATTTTTAATTATTTTGGTTATAATACTCACGAATCTTGTACTTATCGGAGAATATCCTCCTCATGTGTTTTCTTTATTTTTACGAATGCTTGTATTTGTTGTTTATCCATTACTTTGTATTGCAATATTCATTAACTAATAAAATGCATCATAATTTTTTTTAGTACCACCATGTCAAACTTGACAAAGCTCGAATTTGTTGCACTCGACATTACGGGGAAAAATTATATGCCATGGACTCTCGATGTAGAAATGCATCTTGAGTCATTGGGTCTAAGCGAGACCATTAAAGAAAATGGTATATCTTCATCACAAGAAAAAGCAAAAGCTATAATATTTTTGCGTCGACATCTCGATGAAGGTTTAAAATGTGAATATCTCATCGAAAAAGATCTCATGGCTCTGTGGAAAGGATTGAAAGAAAGATTTGAACATATAAGGGAAGTTATACTTCCGACCGCCCGTGATGAATGGAATATGTTAAGATTCCAAGATTTTAAGAAAGTCAGTGATTACAATTCAGCGATGTATCGAATAATCTCGCAGCTAAAATTTTGTGGACATGAGGTCACAGAATCGGAAATGCTTGAAAAAACATTTTCCACGTTTCACGCATCAAATATAACTTTACAGCAACAATATAGAGTGCGTGGATTTGCGAGATATTCTGAGCTCATCGCCTGTCTTCTTGTGGCGGAAAAAAACAACGAGCTACTAATGAGAAATCATCAGTCCCGACCCACTGGATCATCAGCATTTCCAGAAGTAAATGCTGTAAGTAAAAATGAATTTAAACCTGGAAACCAAAATCAAATTCAAAGACAAGGTTTTGGTCGAGGTCGAGGTCGAGGTCGTGGTCGTGGACGTGGACGTGGAATTGGTCGTGGTCGTGGTCGAGGCCGTGGTTTTGAAAACAATAGAGATAGTTATTTTTATAACTCATCTCAAAAGGGCGTCACGAACCACCCACAGAAAAGGCATCATGAGAACATGAGTGTTAATGAAAATCACTCGAAAAGATTTGAAAGTTCTTGTTTCAGATGCGGCACTCCAGGACATTGGTCTCGTATTTGTCGAGCCCCTGAGCACCTTTGCAAGCTCTATAAAGAATCGATAAAGGGGAAAGAAAAAGAGACCAACTTCACTGAGCGAAGTGACCGTTTGAGTGATTCAACTCATTTTGATGCTGCTGATTTTATGAATGATTTCTCTGGAAATGATCAATATGTTGGTGGGATAGAAATGAACAATATTGATGCTGCAGATTTTCTCAATGATTTCTCTGAAAATGAACAATATAGTGGTAGAATATAAATGTACAATAATTTATTTTTCATGTATTTATATGATAATGTTTTATTGTACAATTATGATATGTGTTATATTTAAATATGTATTGTCATTAATTTTTTTTCATTGCATATTTTTTGAAGTTCAAATATGGAAAATGCTATGAGCAAAGCTGAAGTTTGCATACCCGATAGTGGTACAACGCACACTATCCTCCGAGATAAAAGATATTTCTTGGAACTAAAACCAACAAAAACAACGGTGAATACAATATCAGGTCCTGTAGACTTGATTAAAGGATGTGGTAAAGCACAATTTTTGTTACCTAATGGTACAAAATTTTTGATCAATGATGCTTTATATTCACCACAATCGAAAAGAAATTTGTTGAGTTTTAATGATATATATTCCCATGGGTATGATACTCAAACAATGAATGAAGGGAATGAGAAATATATGTGTCTTACCACATATAAATCAGGAAAGAAATATGTGATTGAAAAACTACCAATGCTCCCTACTGGATTGCATTATACACATATACGTCCCATTGAATCAAACATGGTAATTGATAATTCTTCAATATTAACCAATTGGCATGATCGATTAGGACATCCTGGTTCAACAATGATGCGAAGAATTATAGAAAATACACATGGTCATCCATTGAAAGACCAGAAGATCTTTCAGAATAATAAGTTTCAATGTAAAGCATGTTCTCTTGGAAAACTTATTATAAGACCATCACCAGCCAAAATCCAAACTGAATCACCAATGTTTCTTGAACGTATTCAGGGTGATATTTGTGGACCAATCCATCCACCATGTGGACCATTCAGATACTTTATGGTATTGATTGATGCCTCCAGCAGATGGTCACATGTATGTTTATTGTCAACTCGAAATGTTGCATTTGCAAGATTACTTGCTCAAATAATAAAATTGAGGAATCAATTTCCCGATTATACAATCAAGAAAATTAGACTTGATAATGCTGGTGAATTTACTTCCCAGACTTTCAATGATTATTGTATGTCTATGGGAATCATTGTTGAGCATCCTGTTGCTCATGTACATACTCAAAATGGATTGGCTGAATCATTGATTAAACGTCTGCAAATGATTGCTAGACCAATGATTATGAAAACAAAGCTCCCTATTTCTATATGGGGACATGCAATTTTACATGCTGCTTCATTAATTCGCATCAGACCAAGTGCATATCATAAATACTCCCCATTGCAGCTTGCATTTGGTAAAGAACCAGACATTTCTCATCTGAGAATTTTTGGATGTATGGTGTATGTGCCTATTGCACCACCTCAACGAAAGAAAATGGGACCTCAAAGAAAGATTGGAATTTATATTGGTTATGATAGTCCATCGATCATTCGATATCTTGAACCACAGACAGGCGACGTGTTCACAGCACGTTTTGCTGATTGTCATTTTAATGAGGAAATCTTCCCAATGTTAGGGGGAGAACAGAAACATACCGAAAAAGAAATTACATGGTATGTATCATCATTGTTACATCTGGATCCAAGAACAAAACAATGTGAAAAAGATGTACAGCAAATTGTGCACTTGCAAAGAATAGCAAATCAAATACCAGATGCATTTGCAGACACAAAAGGGGTAACTAAATCATATATACATGCTGCAAATGCCCCTGCTCGAATTGAAATTCCGAAGAAACAAATTGAAGATAGTCATGATGTCATTAAACGCCTGAAGCGTGGAAGGCCAGTTGGTTCCAAGGATAAAAATCCTCGAAAAAGAAAATTCATAGAGAAACACAATGATCACAAAATAGAGAATGATGTTCCTGAAGAAACACATAATGATCACAAAATAGAGAATGATGTTCCTGAAGAAACACATGATGATGAAAATGTTTTGTCAGAACCACAAACTGACGAGAATCATGAAATCTCTATCAATTATATTAATACTGGAAAAATATGGAACCGAAAAGATATAGAAGAAATTGATGATATATTTTCTTATAATGTGGCAATCGACATCATAAATGATAATGAAGATCATGAACCAAAATCTTTTGGTGAATGTAAAAATCGGCAGGATTGGATAAAATGGAAAGATGCCATCCAGGTTGAATTGGATTCGCTAAATAAACGTAATGTTTTTGGACCTATAGTCCTTACACCTGAAGGTGTAAAACCTGTTGGATACAAATGGGTTTTTATTCGAAAGCGAAATGAGAAAAATGAAATAGTAAGATATAAAGCTCGACTTGTTGCACAAGGTTTTTCTCAAAGGCCTGGAATTGATTATGAAGAAACGTATTCTCCCGTGATGGATGCAATTACGTTTCGGTATTTGATTAGCCTGGCAGTATCTGAAAATTTAGAAATGCGTCTTATGGATGTTGTTACAGCTTACTTATATGGATCACTTGGTAGTAATATATATATGAAAATCCCTGAAGGATTTAAGATGCCTGAAGCACAAAGTTCAAAACCCAGAGAATGTTATTCTGTGAAATTACAAAGATCATTATATGGGTTAAAGCAATCCGGCCGAATGTGGTATAATCGGCTAAGTGATCACTTGATGAAAAAGGGATATGTAAATAATTCAATATGTCCTTGTGTTTTCATTAAGAAAACAACATCTGGATGCGTAATTATTGCTGTATATATTGATGATTTAAACATCATTGGAACGAATAAGGAAATTCAAGAATTTGTTTCATACTTGAAGGAAGATTTTGAAATGAAAGATCTTGGAAAAACCAAGTATTATCTAGGTTTCAAATAGAACAAAAAGAATGTGGAATATTTGTTCACCAGACAAATTATACAGAAAATATCCTTAAACGTTTTAATATGGATAAATCAAATCCTTTAAGTACTCCAATGGTTGTTAGATCATTGAACATAGAAAAGGATCCATTCCGTCCATGTGAAGATGATGAAAATATTCTTGGTCCAGAAGTACCATATTTAAGTGCTATTGGTGCCCTTATGTATCTTACAAATTGTACAAGGCCTGATATATCTTTTGCCGTAAATTTATTGGCAAGATTTAGCACATATCCAACAAAAAGACACTGGAACAGAATTAAACATATATTCCGTTATTTAAGAGGAACGACAGACTTGAGACTTTTGTATTCAAAAGATGCTAATCCAAGTATAAATGGTTATGCCAATGCTGGATACTTATCTGATCCACACAAGACACGTTCTCAAACTGAATATGTATTTACTCGTGGAGGCACATCAATTTCTTAGCGTTCACAGAAACAAACACTCGTAACAACTTCATCAAATCATGCCGAGATTATTGCACTACATGAAGCAAGCCGTGAATGTGTGTGGTTAAAATCAATGACCCAACATATCCAAATCTCATGTGGATTATCATTTGACGAGAAGCATGTGATACTATATGAAGTTAATGTTGCATGTGTTGCTCAAATGAAAGAAGGATACATAAAAAACGACAGAACTAAACATATTCCTCCTAAGTTCTTCGCATTCACCAAGGAGCTTGAGAAGAATAAATATATTGATGTTCGTCACATTCAATCAAGTAAAAACTCATCAGATCTCTTCACAAAGGCACTTCCTACGACAATATTCAGAAAGCACATATATAATATTGGGATGCGCAATCTACGAAATCTGTGAAGAATTGTTCGTGTCAACATGAGGGGAAGTTTACGTGACTGTACTCTTTTTCCCTTACTATGATTTTTATCCCAATGGGTTTTTCCTAGTAAGGTTTTTAACGAGGCAGTATAAAAACACGTAATGAAGACAATCATTATGATCATCATCACAAGGGGAGTGTTGAAAATTAATATTTTAATATTGAATATTTGAATATTGAATGTTGAATATTTGAACGTTGAAAATTAGGTAAAATTAGATGTTGAATATTGAAATTTGTGTGTGATGATGAAAGTAATGATGTAACTTATTTTTGGATTATTTGTAAAAATTTTCTATAAATAGATCTCTCATTTGTGAAGAAAAACACAATTGAGTTGAGAGAAAAATATTATAAAGTGTGTAGTGTGATAATTTTGAGAGTTTGAAAATTTTTACTTTTTACCGTAAATTTTTACTTTTTCACAACAAGAAGAAACATTTTCAATTTTTATTGTAATTTAAATTATTTCAATTCAAAAAATAAATAAAAAGATAAGATTATCAAATTGTACCGCTTGTTTGAATTGATAGAGCAAATTGATAATTAGAACTTTGACAAAAACTTGTGTGAGACGATATCACGGATCGTATTTGTGAGACGGATATTTTATTTGGATCATCCATGAAAAAATATTACTTTTTATGCTAAGAGTATTACTTTATATTGTGAATACGGATAGGATTGACCCGTCTCACAGATTAAGATCCGTGAGACGGTCTCACATGAGTCCCACTCTAGAACTTTTATTAAACTTGGTTTAATGTGTTTTATAATATATGCATTCAAGTAAAATATTAAAATGAAAAATTTATAACAGTCACTAGTCATAAAAAACGTGAATCCATAATACGGCTACTAAATTAATCTTATTCGATAAATTTATATATCATTAAAAGTTAGTAAAATCATGTCATACTTATATGACAGAAAATATCTAAAAGGAATGAAGCGTTAGGAAAATGCAAAAAGAAAATATCAATCCAGCAGGGTAAAAACAAAGCAGCAGCCTAGAAAATAAGGTGTATTTGTCGTTTTGGTTGAATATTTCTGGTTTCGCGGCCAATATGGAGATGGAATCTCCACCTCACTACACTACACAATACTTGAAAAAGATGTGCAATTCATTCGAATTCGAGACGTTCCAATATTTGGATAGAATCTCCACCTCATGACACATTTCTTGATATTCACCCACAGAAAAAGATCATAACTAAATAAACGAACCATGTCCCAGAGTCATCATAACTTGCTTCTTCACAAGAGCCGCTTCTTATCGGTCGGTTTAAGGATCTGAAACGAGCACATCAAACTCTCATCGACACTCATCATAGCACCAGCATTATCGAATTCCCCACAATAGTTCGGAGCTGAGAATACAGTCACCAGTTTCCTTTCTGCGAAAAATTCATATCCATCTTCTACGACCTGATCAACAAACTATCCAGTTAACTCAGAGATACGAGCTTATGAATGAAAAATAAGTCTTTCGAAAAACTAATACCTGATGAGCACGACAAACAAGATCCATATCTTGTTGTGACAAAAATTCAGCCACCTTATCGGGACCAAATGTGTACGAGACTCCCCTATCGTTCATCCCCCAACCTCTAATTTCTCTACAAGGATCGGACCATAGTAAATCACAAAGTAAACCAGTGTCCGGAACATCAGTTGGACGCAGTAAATTCCTTATTTGATCCAAGTTTGTTAGGTCTGGAGAAAGACCACCATGCATGCAAAGTATTTTCTCATCTACAAGAGCTGCCACAGGAAGGCAGTTGAAACACTCGGTAAAAACTTTCCATAGTTTAACATTGAATCGGCGTTTACATTCATCATAGAATCCATATATCCTGTTAATAGAGGCACACTCATGATTTCCTCGTAAAAGAAAGAAATTCTCTGGATATTTTATTTTATAAGCAAGGAGCAGGCAGATTGTTTCCAAACTTTGTTTCCCACGATCGACATAATCCCCCAAGAACAAATAATTGGCCTCTGGAGGAAATCCCCCATATTCAAAAAGCCTTAAAAGATCTCCATATTGTCCATGAATATCACCTGGAATCCAAAAAAATCCATACCATCAAACTACCTTTACAAGTGCATGGAAGACCACAGAACAAGAGAAAAAACAACTACAACATCAGAGAATCACGAGTTCCTTTGATCAACACAAAATGATACTTTTCTATTCCCATCCTCAACTAAGTACACATCCAAACAAAATTACTAAAGCGACCAACTTACTCTAATCTTGTACAACTTCATGCATAACCATCAATGCATTTCTTTGCCCAGGTGCAACACAAAGCTAACATGGTTCAGTGTTATTAAAGGCACAGCGAAGGCACAAGGGGCAATGCGAGACCTGTTAAACTGGGGAGCAAGGTGGGACATATCAAATCTTGCCGAGAAAGGAGAGAGCTAACGTATAAGTTTTTTCCTGCAGGGGATAGAATTTTTAGGCCATCCATCATAATGAAAACTACCAAGATTCTGATTATTTTTCTAGTTATTTTGCTTTGTGAGTAAACTATAGAAACCCCATAGGGGCAAAAGACATACCACGTCGAACAAACTTCCAATAGCCGTGCTGTCACCACTCACCAATTACCATATACCTCCAGATTCCACAGTAACATAATGTGCGAAGTAATATGTTCATCAAATATTGATGATACAGATGGACTCAAAACCAAAAAACTTTCCTGTACGTATATGCAAGTAAGCAAAACAAAGAAAAAAGCATTCGGAAAAACACACCATGCATCAAATTTTATTTTTGCACAATAATTAGTACTCTGAATAGTAATCCCAGCTCAACTGAATATTTACATACATTATTTTTACAAAAGACGAAGCTCCAGTATTCCTCGTCCTATCAAAAAATAAAAAAATAAATAATTTTCCAAAGAAAAAGTCCACAATTTGACACACCCCCAGGAGATTGATCACACCCCTACAACAAATAAACCAATCTCATAATCATATCACCTCATCATCAGGTCAAACACACAAAAATCCTAAATATATCATAGACACCGTTCAAGAAGACGAGATAGATGGAATTTTAATATCGTACCGCAAATCTTGATAGGGGCTTCGAGCTCAAGAAGATTGGGTTGGGAGAGAAAGATTTCACGCGACACGGTACATAAAGATCGGATCTCATTCTCCGACAGCTGCACCTGACGCACAGTCCTGGCGTTCCGAAACTCCAACAGGCGATTGATGATGTCATCCAAAACGGCGGGCTCTATTTCCTGCCCATTAGCCGCCGTCGCCGCCATTTCTAGGGTTTCAACCCTTTAAATCCAGACACCGGAAACGAACAAACCCCAAAAAATAAAATCTAGTTTTTTCAATGTAGGATGCAACCTCGGCGAGTGTCTTTAATAACAAAACAACTTCTAAAAAAAATGACAATAAAAAATAAGACAAAAACAATTATTATTATTTTAATAATCGTTTGATTCGTGTGACGAAATGATATGAAGATATAATACGAGTGATAAACACGAGATAATTAAATCGTAACCAGATGTAATATGAGTGATAAAAAAATTTATTAATATAAAAAATTGATGTCATATGATGTTTTGTATATATATTATGTGGTTTGATTGATTGTTGATTCAACTATTTATATTTATTTTATCAAATATAATAAAACATAAAATATAATAAAACATAAAAAAGTATCTAAAATTTACTAAATTAATTTAATCTAGTAAATATGAGGTACGGTTGTGTGGATGAGATAAAATATGTTTGATATGATTTTAAAATGCTAGATTAGTTTAGTGAATGATATCTTAATCATCAAAATACTAATATTATGTGGTGATAAATAATATGTTTTTTTAATAATTAAATATCAATAAAAGTATTTTACTATAACTAACTTCATTTAATATATTTAAAAAATAAGTTTAAAATTTATTTTAATCATTGCATAAAAGTATTTTAGAAGTTATAAAAAAATATTTTTTCTTTGCATTTAATCGATAAAATATAAATATATAAAAAAAATTAGCTCCATTGTAGAGTTGCATTATATTATTTATTTGTGTCGCTAGATTGCACAAACGAATTGACATATTTTAAAAATATATCATGGACAAAAAATTGATATTCAGTTAACCAAATAATCCTAAATTTGGATAGAAAATAATGCGTATTACATAAGTTTGTTAAAATAGATGTCCAACGAGTCAACTTATAACTTAGGTTTTACTGATTTTTATGTAAAATTAATCTTTATTTTAACAATATTTTACGGTTTTATACAATTATAACATTTATTTTATCAGTATATCAATGCAAACTGCATAAATAAAGCCCTTAAATATATTATAGGTACAATGAGGTCTGCATCTTTGATGTAAATGTCATGTTTCATTAGTAAGGGCATGAGATGTCAATTTATACAGATGAGTAATCATTTGATGATGCACTGAACAACTTTCTTTCAGACTGTCCAAGTGATTATAACTTATCGAGTGAAGTAGTTTGTAGTTATGGTTGTACATCATTAATCTTTTGACCCGGTATAACGTAGATGCTCTAAGTACTAGCATGTACTTTGATCTATTTACCGACTCCATTGAGGGTCATAAATTGACGAGATTGAGTGTAGTTTCGAAATACGTTGGACCCAATACATTGTAGTCGGGGATTCACCGTTTGCTTACGGGTGGAGATATCTTATGTTCTCTGATGAGTTAATGGTGCAAGGAGTCTCTGGCCAGATTAAGAAATGCGTTTTAGGAAAACATGTTTTCATAATTGCACATACGATGTCACTATTATTATTCAAAGATACATCACATCGTTATCAAATTCATAAACTACTCTCGATATATCATTGGATGCAAACTCGATCGGGATATATGAGTTGAATGAACTATACTGTACATTGACCATAATTTAAGGTTTTTGCAGACACTATTAGTGATACTTAAGAGATCATGTGACGATGCTACTAGATGTTCTTACCAAGATCTAATAGGTGCAATGAGACATGAGTTCTGACATTCTTGATCAAGGGGTTGATGAAAAGAATGAGGCTAATTAGGATAAACCCGAATAAGAATAAATGTTATTATCTGAAAATCACAAGAAGTTGTGAATCTACGGCTAGCTGTATCCGTGAACAATTGAAGGTCAGACAAGTATCAGATTTTGTGTTCTCATTTAGATAATCAAGTCCAAGGACTTGAATTTGGTGACTGTAGTTTGATGGAAATCAAACAGATTGTTTATAAAGAAGTTTATAAGTGGATTCCATGGATTGAAAGTTAACTTAACTGCTGATTAAGTTAGGAGAGTGGAACTGCATATTTTAGTGAAAAAGTTTACAAAACTGCCAACCGCAAAAAATAGAACATTGAAAATTTTGATTTTATATATATCATGCATGAACAAGATTTGAATTTGCATAACATACCACATGAGAATTTTAATTAATTAATAAAAATAAGAATCCTAATATCAGCGGGATCCTAATGTGATCATGAATCAAACCTAATAAATATTTCATTGAATGTCATACGAAATAATACAAGTTTTACACACAGATTTTGGCCAGACCAAAATTTTCTCCATCTTTTCTCACAATAATTTTCAGCAACCATCAAGTTTTTGAAGGAAAATTTCACGGCCCCTTCCATGGCCACATCACCTCAAGATATATGAAATTCCGGCTTTCCATTCTCGATGGAAAATTGTTTAAAATCTCTAGTGCGATCTAATCAAAGAATCCAATATCCGACCGTGTACTTGATTAGGCGTTCAAAAGAGAAAGATCCCTTCATAGGGATTTACAAGAAGGACCAACTCCGGTAATCTTGGACTGGTTTGATGTTCAATGCTAAATACGCAAAGGTAAACAGTTTTAAACACCATGTGGGTGTTTTAAATCATACGACGCTCAAATAACGTTTTGAAACTAAATTTTTTAAATTTCCTTTGCGCCTTAGATGTGAGAAAACAATACTCTAACAATGTTGTACGTATAAAACTATGTGACTGAGCAACACATTAATCATAGAGACGAAGTATTTGTTACTAACTAAATTAGATGGCTGTTTTCGAGACCTTGAAGTCGAGCTGTGCCAATGCTTCCGACCCGTAGCGAACCTAAAATAAAAACCGAAGTGTGAAAAGGAGGTATACACCTCTCTGATATTCAAATCAGAGAAAAATAATACGAGGAAGGTAGCTAATGCGCCACCCAAAAAGCAAAGTCGTGAATCCATAATGAAGTCATCAAACAGGTAAAGAACCATGTGAAGCCCACATATATTTGATAGGGTATCAAGTATATTTGGTAGGGGACCATAGGTGTACAACCACACGCCACCTTGAGTGAAGACTCACCCTCTTAGGGCTAGCCGCATAGAGACGAGATCTTCCATGGAGCGAGACAATATCTAGGAGCGAGCCCCTTGTTAATTTAATTGGTCACATGTTTGACACCTTAGCTTTTTCTCTCATTCCCAATTCCTTAGGACACTATACTCCTCAACACATCCACAAATCCTTAGCAAAATCCATGCTACTTAGCCCAACCTTAGCTCATCCATGCTCATTATCACATCCAACACCCCTTAGCACACATCTTGGCTCCCTTCATCATCAGCCACACTTCATTGTTCGTTTCCCTACATACCACACCACCTAGCTCACTTCCACCTATACGACACCATAGCCCATCTTCATCCTTGTTACCTTCTTTGGCTACAATCGCCATAACTCCAACTACTGCAACCACCGGCACACGTCTTAGCCCCTTGCCTCCAGTTACTTACCGCACATCGAACCCTTTGGCACACCTCTTACCCTTTGCCATCCAGCTCCTTATTACACCTACCATGTCTCGTCTCAACTACCTAGCCTAATGCACCGATTCTCTGGCCTGAACACAAGTTGGGTTTGGGCATGTGATGGGCTCACTTGCGGTTAGGATATCGTTTTTCTTCTTCTTGTTCTATTTTTTTTTAAAAAAATATGCATCCAATGAAACAAAAGGGATCTTGATTCTTGAGTCTCTCTGCTTTGAAATTGTTCCGAATAAATGATCATCATAGGTTCCTTGCTTTTCCTTTCTATTTTTTTTTAAAAAATAATAATAAATTTAAGTAAATCTATCAACTTGTATAACAGCACGCAAAATATACTAAAAGCTAGAAAACTAGACAGGTGGATGCGATGTAGAAAAGAAGATTCAGATGCCAGTAGAGTGCTTTCACAACCATGAGTGAATCCACGTCCAAAATCCAATCTCGAGAAGTGTAAATCCAGTTAACTGAATTAACAAAAGAAATAATACTACTAATAATCTAATATAGTGCTCAGGAATTGATTGGGATTGAGTCCTAGCTATTTTGCTTGTTTTGAATCAATTTTATAGCCATGATTTGATTAGTGTGTGACCATCATGTCCACAGACCACACACATACAACATATGTTAACTTGGTTAAGTTGTCAATGCGATGCCCCTTATTATAACTATAATTTTTAAAATTGTACCAGAAAAAATAATTTAAAATACTTAAATAAATCTCATAGCCTATGAAAATTTCGGATTTATCTCTCCGTAAATAGAAG
Organism: Primulina huaijiensis; assembly: GCF_012295235.1. Taxonomy (NCBI): domain Eukaryota; kingdom Viridiplantae; phylum Streptophyta; class Magnoliopsida; order Lamiales; family Gesneriaceae; genus Primulina; species Primulina huaijiensis. Next base: position 7,346,177 of record NC_133320.1, read on the forward strand.
ATACCATAAATTTAAAATATCTGTAAAAAAAATGACTGACACAACTGTATTCATATACGATCACACACAAGTGTAATTCATGCACAAAACAACAATTTATAAGCATAAATTCAAATAAAGTCGTAAGGCTCAAAATAACATAAACTAAATCCAAACAAGCCACGAAAACTCCAAATAATCGTACAGATATACGATACATCTGGGGCAATTAAAAAGTAGGAGTGAGAGAGAAAAAATTTAAAAAACAAGGACTCTGACTTTTTTTTAAGAAACAAGGAGTTGACTTTTGATTATTATATTAACTGCAATTAAAATCTTAAACTTAATTAATTCTCATCATTTTTTTCTTCTCGGTCGACACACATATTTCCCCAATTAAAATTTACGAGTCATCTACCCTTTTTTCTCCAAATCGGGATCTGTCGAATCAAAATCAATTTAGTCGACCAAAAATCTACTTTGAGAAAAAATAAGAGTCCACCCAGAAGAATTGGTCGACCAAAATTAAGTTGGTCGACCAAGTATTATGGGTGTCTTGGTCGACCAAAATTTTGTTGGTCGACCAAGAATTCATCTTGGTCGACCAAAAGAATTCTTGGTCGACCAAAATTTTTTTGGTCGACCAAGATGAATTCTTGGTCGACCAAACCAAAAAGAAATTCTTCTTGGTCAACTAATTTTGGTTGACCAAGAAGAATCCATAAATTATGTTATGTTTATTTTTTTTATTATTATTTCATCTTGGTCGACCAAACCAAGAAGAAATTTTTTTTGGTAAACTAATTTTGGTTGACTAAGAAAATCCACAATTATGTCAGGTTTGTTTGTTTTTTTAATCATTATTATTAATTTTTGTCTATTCTAATTATCTTATTCTCTTAATTTTTGTTGAATTTTGTAGGATATACCTTTGGGTCGACCCAAAAGCAAAGAAACAAGGTCGATCCAAAAACAACAAGGTCTACTTTGTGTCGACCCAGCTAAATATGTGATTCATATGTTAAAACATGTAATATTATATAACATACTTGTGAAATTGTGATTCATATGTTAAAACATGTAACATAGTTGTGAAATTGTGATTCATATATTAAAACAACATGTAACATAGTTGGTTATGAAATTGTGATTCATATGTTAAAACATGTAGCATAGTTGTGAAATTGTGATTCATATGTTAAAACAAAATGTAACATAGTTGGTTGTGAAATTGTGATTCATATGTTAAAACATGTAGCATAGTTGTGAAATTGTGATTCGTATGTTAAAATATATAATATAATGTGAAATTGTGATTCATATGTTAAAACATATAACATAATTGTGAAATTGTAGCTCATATGTCAAAACACATGTAACATAGTTGTGAAATTGTGACTCATATGTCATAACATTATAAAACATACTTATGAAATTATATGATTCATATGTTGAAAACATGCAACATTGGTCAAAATTGTGTAATTATCCGTCAAAATTAAGTAATTATCGGTCATATTTGTCAAATATATAGATTTATATGTTAGAAAAATGGTCGATCCAAAAGCAACTTTGATCGACCCAAAATCAACATGGGTCGACCCAGAGATTAACATGGTCGACCAAAATATCAACATGGTCGACCCAGAAATAACCTGGCCGACCCAGAAATCAACATGATCGACCCCAACAACTGATCAACAAGCACTGAATCGACCCAAGTTGGGTCGATGTTGGATAGACCAAATTTTAGGTCTACCCAAGCAAAAACTTTGGTCGACGAAAGCTTAATCTACCCATTTATGGGTAGACCATAAGCTTGGGTAGACCAAGCTCTTTGGTCGACCAAGCTTTGGTCTACCCATTTTGGGTAGACCATAAGCTTAAATGGTTGGACCATAGTTTATGGTCTACCCATTTAGGTAGACCATAAACTATGGTCTACCCATAAATGGTATGGTCTACCCATAAATGGGTAGATGGTAGACCATATGGTCTACCCAAAATGGGTAGACCAAAGCTTGGTCGACCAAATATTTTTGGTCTACCAAACTCTTTGGTCGACCAAGAGGTAGACCAGGCTTACGATCTACTCAAAATGGGTAGACCAAAGCTTGTTCGACCAAAAATATACCCAAAATGGGTAGACTAAAGCTTGGTCGACCAAGCTCTTGGTCGGCTCTTGGTCGACCAAGCTTCAACCCCAGTTCTTGGTCGACCAAGCCCAAAGCTTGGTCGATCCAATATTTTGATCGACCAAGAACAAATCTTGGTCGACTCAAATAAAATGTTGGATAGATCAAAATTTTGGTCTACGGCTTGCCCGTCGACTCTTTCTTCTTCAAGCGAGTCGAAGAAACAGAAGCAATAAATCGAAATAAACGTTAATATTATCAGATTTTTGTCAGTCATTTGTTCGATTGAGTTTGTTTAGATTGGAAGGATCTGTATCNCATAAATTCAAATAAAGTCGTAAGGCTCAAAATAACATAAACTAAATCCAAACAAGCCACGAAAACTCCAAATAATCGTACAGATATACGATACATCTGGGGCAATTAAAAAGTAGGAGTGAGAGAGAAAAAATTTAAAAAACAAGGACTCTGACTTTTTTTTAAGAAACAAGGAGTTGACTTTTGATTATTATATTAACTGCAATTAAAATCTTAAACTTAATTAATTCTCATCATTTTTTTCTTCTCGGTCGACACACATATTTCCCCAATTAAAATTTACGAGTCATCTACCCTTTTTTCTCCAAATCGGGATCTGTCGAATCAAAATCAATTTAGTCGACCAAAAATCTACTTTGAGAAAAAATAAGAGTCCACCCAGAAGAATTGGTCGACCAAAATTAAGTTGGTCGACCAAGTATTATGGGTGTCTTGGTCGACCAAAATTTTGTTGGTCGACCAAGAATTCATCTTGGTCGACCAAAAGAATTCTTGGTCGACCAAAATTTTTTTGGTCGACCAAGATGAATTCTTGGTCGACCAAACCAAANTGTAGAAAATTAAAAGTATATTTACTAAATCAAATAAATAATTATTAAAAAAATAAAAAAATATACAACATAAATATTAAATTATAAAAATTTAGCATATAAATATACAATAAATTTTGTTCAAACATAGAATACNATTCTTCTTGGTCAACTAATTTTGGTTGACCAAGAAGAATCCATAAATTATGTTNTATAAAAATTTAGCATATAAATATACAATAAATTTTGTTCAAACATAGAATACATAAAAATATAGGTAATATTTTCAAAAAAAAAAAAGTTTTCGGGTCAACCCGTAATCCAACCCGAAACCCGTCTAACCTGACACTAACCCGAATCCGAAAAACCCCAATCCGAACTTGATTTTTTTCGTGTTGGGTCGTGTCGGGTTGACGAGTCGTGTTGCATTTTGACACCCCTACCTTTTACTTTAAATGGTAATTGTATGCATTTGCATACATTTTAGAATGTAACTTATTATTAGAAAGCGTAACTCATGTTCATTTAACTCGATTTTGTATTTTTTTTGTTCTCACGTGTTATTTTAATTGCATATATATTTTATAATGTTTAAATCCTCGATATTCAAAAATATATATTTTTAACACACTTTTTAAATTTATTATTTGACATAAATAGTTTTTTTACTATAATAACTCAATAATTATTTTAATTAAGTCAAATTATCAGATAATTAATTTCAGAGCCTTACAGTCAATGTGATTAACAGTTCATCTATGCTTCTTGGTCTGATTCATGATTATTAGTATAGATTGTTATTACTGCTGATACCCCGGGAAATATCCCGTATTACTCCGGGTCATCGCCGGTTAAGAACCCGGGCGATCAGGAGATCAGAGCAGCCTTGCTCCGTGTCCAGCAGGGGCCGAGTTCATCTATAATCCCGAGAGATTAGATCCCGAGCATTCGGGAGAAGGGAGCAGCAAGGGTAGAGTTCATCTATGATCTCGGGAGAATAGAGCCCGGGCATTTCAATACAGGTGTTGTGTTTTAGATTATAAGTATGGGGCACCATGACTTGATCATCATTAGGAGATTTTTTGGCGCATGAAAGAGTGATGTGACTCGATCGAAATAAGCATGGGAAGTCAAACTTAACAGTGTCAGTAAACAAAAGCATGGGCAGCCATCCCATCAGGAGTAGTAACTGGACACTGAAAACAAAGTTATCATTGCCTTCTATAAATATCAAGTTTTGTTTACTACTGAGGCATACATATATATTCTCTCGAAAACAAAATATTCACTATCTTCATAAAATATTGACTTGAGCGTCGGAGTAGCTACGCCGGAAAACCATCTGGCGCCTGCTAACGATCTCTGAACCCTTTCCTGAAAAAATATAATCCAACCCGGTGAAATTTCCCACATATCTCACACCCAATTCGCCCGATCGCATCATTGGCACCGTCTCCTGGGAAATGGTACAGTCTTGCGAAGGATGTCAACGTCATGATAATTTCTGCCACATCCTAGCTTCACATTTGCAACCAGTTCGAGCATTCTGCCCTTTGATCAATGGGACTGGATATTGTGGGGCCTTTCCCAGAAGCCCGAGCTCAGAAAAAATTCTTTCTAGTAGCCATGAACTACTTTCTAAATGGTTGGAAGCTGAGCCCTTGGCCAGGATTACGGAAGAAGAGGTAGTAAAATTCTTATGGAAGAACATAGTCTACAGATTTGGGCTACCCAAGAAGTTGATATCAGACAATTCAAAGGGCGAAAAATCATGTCCTGGTGCAAAGAAATGAAGATTACTCATTCATTCACCTCAATAGCATACCCACAAGCCAATGGGCAGACAGAGGTCACTAACCGGGTAATTGTGCAAGCTCTGAAAGCCAGATTGCAAGGCATAGGAAAATCTTGGGTGGAAGAAATACCCAGTGTTCTCTGGGCCTATCGAACCACCCTCCGGACTGCTACTAAAGAAACTCCATACAACCTGGTTTATGGGTCCGAAGCATTATTGCCAGTAAAGATCGGGCAGACCTCATCCAGAATTCAAAATTATCCGGAGTGAAATAATGAAGCTTGGACCTAGGAATTGGAATTGGTAGAAGAAAAAAGGGAAATAACAGCCATTCGAATGGAAGCTTATCGCATACGGGTCATATGAGCTTATAATCAAAAGGTGCGACCCCGAGAATTTCAAGTTGGTGATCTAGTTCTTAACAAAGCAAACACGGCTGGAGAGGTAGGAAAGCTAGAAGCCCGATGGAAAGGACCTTACAAAGTGATAAAAAAGACTCAGTTCAGGAGCATTTTATTTAGAGGATAATCAGGGTCGATATTTGAAAAAACCCTATAATATTTTTCATCTGAAAAAATATTATACTTAAAGTGTACTTGTTGTCTGAAATATTAATAAAGATGTTCTTCTCAAAAGCGTGCAAAGCATTGTATTTAAACTCGGGAGACATGAGGCCCCAACAATTTATCTAAACCCAGGAGACATGAGGCCCTGGTAATTTATTTAAACCTAGGAGGTATGAGGCCCTGGTAATTTATCTAAACTCGGGAGGCATGGAGCCCCAGTAATTTATCTAAACATGGAAGGCATGAGGCCCCGGTAATTTATTAAGTACAGAGGACAACGTATCCCGGCTACTTTTCAATACTTGGAAAAATTTCAAAGTTTTCAATGATTTCCCAAAGCGAGATTGATTAGGAGAGGCCTGGTTACTTCTCACGAATAAAAAAAATAGAACCTTATGAAATTTTCAGGGTGTTTTTGGCCTGAAGCTGATTGGTATGACGAAGACAAAAAAGTTGCAAAGAAGTGGTTTGTCATTAACAAAAGCCCGAAGGCTGGAAATACGGAAAAAAAAGCGAGAAGGAAAAATTACAATCCTACTTTACTCTATTCTACTTTGGCTTAGTTTTTCCTCAGTTTCCTTGTCCTCATTCCCCTCAGCTTCCTTGGGAAGAGACATTTTAGCTCGGGCAAAGGTGGGGAAACCCTCTCTGTCTTCCGGAAGAACCTCGGCCTCTTCAAATTGTTCCTGACATTTGTTGAAGCCAGTCCGGAAGAAAGAGTAGTGTTTGATCGAGCGCTTGTCGCTTTACCGAAAGCTTTAGCTGGCGGTAATGGTGCAACTCAAATATTTTAAACCGCACAGCATCTCAAGTACTACGGTTCGATCGCTCTACCAAGCAGGGACAATTATTGCACCCAACAATCTCCCTCCCAATAATTGCACTCTTTGCAATCAATGAGAATCGAACCCGTGACCTTGGCTCTGATACTAATTGTTTGACCGAGCGCTTGCCGCTTTACCAAAAGTTATAGCTGGTGGTAATTGTGCAACTCAAATCTTTTAAACCGCACAGCAGCTCAAGCACCACGGTTCGACCGCTCTACCAAGTAGGGACAATTATTGCACCCAACAAGTAAGCTTGATCCTCAACCGACACCTTAAAATTCTGAGGATTGAAGGAAAGAGGTCCGCCACCCGTCCTCGGATTGACGTTGGGTGATCAGGGCCGCCTCCGCCTCCAGGGTCCTAGCTCTATAGCTTTGCAACTCAGCGGACAGATTTTGGACTTGAGTTTCTGAGGCTGAGAGCTGAGTCTGTAGAGTGTCAGCCCGAGCGTTGGCAGCCTCGGTTTCCACCTGAGCCTGCTAAGATCTGCTTGAGCCACTGCCAGCTGCTGGTAGGCCACTTGTGAAGCAGTCCTCAGGCCGACGACTACATCCTTATGTAAGATCCGAGCTCTTTCCAGCTCACCCTGAACCCTCCGATGAAGTTCGTTGGCGACCCGAGCCCGGTTGGACTCTTTCTTTGCCATAGAAGCAACATCTTCGTACGCTGTAGGACCGAACGCTTGCCGCTTTATCGAAAGCTATAGCTTGTGATACTGGTGCAACTCAAATCTTTTAAACCGCACAGCAGCTCAAGCACCACGGTTCAATAGCTCTTCCAGAAGGGACAATTATTGCACCCAACAATCTCCCTCCCAATAATTGCATTCTATGCAATCAATGAGAATCGAACCCGTGACCATGGCTCTGATACCAATAGTAAGACCGAGCGCTTGCCGTTTTACCAAAATCTATAGCTGATGGTAATGATGCAACTCAAATCTTTTAAACAGCACAGCAGCTCAAGCACCACGGTTCGATCGCTCTTCCAGTAGGGATACTTATTGCACCCAACATAAGCTGCTATTAACATTTGAAGGCCCTGCACCAATTAATGAGTTAGAAGAATTACAAAGTAAAAAAACAACAAAANTTGGGGGGGGGGGGGGGGGGGGGGGGGGGGGGGGGGGGGGGGGGACTTACTGAAAGAGCCCGAGAGGTCCCCTCGAACAATTTCAGGTTATAGGGGACATGCCTTGCAAATGAGTCTCCTCAGCAGGAGAAAGCAAGCCCGTCACCAGTCGGAGACAAAGGTCCAACAGTTCCTGGCTTCGGGTGTAAGGCTCCTCAAGTTTGTAGCCACGAGGAATCTCAGGCTGGGTAAGAAGGCTGGGCAAGAAGCCGATCAAATATTTGGTAGGAAAAGAAGGGTGATGTAGAATAATCGACCTTTCCATCCCTTCAGTGAGGAAGGGATGCCATCAAGGAATCGACTCTTTAGCCGGGCACCAAAACGATAGATAAAGAAATAGTTTAGAACAAGAGGGTTAATAAGAAGGTTGTGCATTTTAAAAAAGATATAGGCCGAGGTCATGATTCAGAAAGAGCTCGGATGAAATTGGTTTATGGGGACCTCGAGGAAGTGAGCCACGTCAATATAAAAAGAAGGAAGGGAAAATCTGAGACCTCTACGTACCTGGTCTTTGAAGAAAGTAAAGAAACCCTTCGAAGGCTGATCAACCCGATCGGAGGGACCGAGGAGTTGGATTTTCACTACAACAAAAACGCTAAAAGACAACAGATTTTATCTGTTGTCGTATGTCATTTAAAACTGAACCGTTGTCATAGCTATCATATTGCGACGGTTTTTCAAATATCGTCGCTAAATAGTGAAAGTTTTTACCGTCAAATTAGCGACGGGTTTTGACTAAACCGTCGCTCATTAGCCACAGTTTAAGATATACCGTCGCTAAAATTGACGACAGATTGCGACGGCTTATAATTAGCGACGGTTTAGAGAAACACCGTCGCTAATTAACGACGATTTAGACATAATCAATCGTTAATTTTTTCAGTAAAATGAAAGTTTTTTTACTTTTATAATTTAATAAATCTACTAAAAAAGTTAACAATTTGACTAAGCTAACAATATTCATTATCTTAACTAATAATTAGAAATTTAACAAGAAATGAAGCGAAAAAACTTAATTTGAATCAAAACTAATATCGTCTAAGAGAGAAAAATTTATTGTAGATGTGAAGCGGTGTGGAGGAAAATGGATCGAAAACGTGAATATATATAGACAATTTGCGATGAATTTACTGTTGTTTATTAAACCGTCGCTAATATATTAGCGACTGTTATGAAAAAACGTCGCTATTAGCGACATTTGTTTCTTAAACCGCCGCTAATAGCGACGGTGTTTGTTTAAATCGTCACTATTTTAACAATTGCGACAGTTTTATTTTTTAAAATAGCGACAGTTAAGCAAAAACGTCGCTATTTAAAACCGTCGCTAAATATTCTCTAAAACCATCGATAATTAACAATGGTTCGCTAAAACCGTTGTCGTTTCTCCAAAAAACACACTAATCAACAATAGTTAGCTAAAACCGTTGTTGTTTTTTTAAAAAAAAACACGCTAATCAACAACGGTTTGCTACAACCGTTGTGGTTTGTCCAAAAAACACGCTAATCCACAACGGTTTTTGTTAAAACCGTTGTTAAAATATAAATTACAATGGTTTTCCAATAAAACCGTTGTTGTTTGACTGTTGTTGAATAACAAATTTGTTGTAGTGTTGGAAACAAAAAAGCAACACATTCCAGCCAACACTTGTTTAACGTCTATGTGTTAAAGACTATATACATAAGTTTAATGTCTTTGTGCAAGACTTACTCATCTATTCGATAAGCTCAATTCTGTATGTATATGTGAGTAACTGTGTGTTCGTGTGTGAGAACTGATCTATAAATACAACACGAAGGTGTTCTCACACACTGAAGGAATTGTGCTTCTAATCTAAGATGATAACACGTTGAAGTGTTCCCTCAAATCTGGTCTGGTTGTTTCTTGTAAGCTGATATGCTTCAGCGTGCCCTCTCTTAGTTGTGTTCATCCGCACACACTTCTTTTTCCACACTTATTTGTTGATGATCTTGATCTTGTATATATAGAGGAAATGTATCCGTACAACAAGACTCATCAAATATGTTCATTGTAGTTTGAATCTGTTCTTCGATATTTGTGTCTTGTCCTTTCTGAAAGTTATTCTGAAACGTCTCGACTTTAAGCTCTGCTGCAACGTTCATTATTGTCCTTAGATTGGACAATTTCTTTTATACCATTGTGCAAAGCTGGATTCCACTTAGATAAGTTTGTCTTGTTCTGAAAATTGATCGGCTCCTAACTGATGCTCTGAACTGGTCAGCTGAACTGGTCTGGTGAAATCAGTTGACTCGTCAGCTGAACTAATTTCACAGATTCAGTTGAACCGGACAGCTGGGCTCTTTATCAGCTGGCCGGACTTCTGAATGTCTTCTACTGAACCATCTATCAGCTAAAAAATCAGTTGAACTGATCTTTGATATTTCAGCTGGACTGGTTCAGTTTGGTCAATTAGTTAGCACTTTCAGTTTGCGTCTCGAGAGCTTCAGTTTTGGCTCGGTTACTTATCAGTTCGAAGTCTGATCAGTTTCAGCTTTCTGCGCACTTAGGTAAATTCGTTAGAAACAAAACAACAAGTTTTGTTAACATCAAAATCAAGAATGCAAACATGAAATGTTCTAACAAAAATTATCGTTCTCACGAGGAATGTTTATTCAAGAATCTATAAATGCTTCTAATTAAGATAATATAGACTTTATTTAGAAATTCAATAATTGTTGTTTATCAATTAAGTAAAGAACAATCAAAATCCAAGCACACACGAATAACACAAATTCAATGAGAGAAAATATCTAAAGGTTTGATTTTACTTGGCTTTTCCAGATGATTAATTCCTATTAAATTTATACTCATGTATTCAACTTGTTTAGTAGCCATTAACACTTGATTATTTTCTATTTTCTTTTACCAAGTGTTAAAAAGACTATACCAATGGGTATTGATTATAATATTCCTATTAAAGATCTAAACTTAAATGATATGTGTAAAATATCGTTCTACTGGACTTCGATGAAGTTATACGTTTTCCGAACAATATAAATATCCTACAATGTGTTTCTTGTGATCCAATTTTAATCATATCTCCCCAATGATAGATTTATAATTGTTATATCATTCCATTTATGGCTGATAAATTAAAAACATTAAGAATAAGAAAACACAATTAAACAAAAAAGAATTTAATCATATAATTCAAAAGGTCGTAGACATCGTCTCAAACCAAGCTACGCCATTTCTATATAATTATAAAATTAGTTAATAATACAAAAGAAGTAAAAACATAGCATGTTTGTAGATCTAAACATTAAAATAAGAATTTGGGGAAAAAAGTAATAATGAAGCCAAGTCTGCGTCCCCGTCCCTGGATCTCGCGTTCTTCGTCTTTGTATCAAGTTCTTTGGTTCAACAATTATGGTTGTCTCTCTCTCTGAGTCCTAGCATGTGTTGTTCGTCCTTCTTTTCGTGGCCTATATCTCCTTTTTTTATAATTTGATGATAGCCCATTAAAAGGTCCACTTGATAGAGTTCTCGCTAGACAGGATTCTAGAGTCTTTTTTTTGCGTAGAGTGTCGGCACTTATGCGCCAAATGAATGGTGTTGAGGCACCTCATTTGCTATTTCTAGCACTGCAAATCTATGTGCTTCAGGCGTTGATATGTGGCGCTGAGGTGCTACGGCCACTGTTTTCACCCTTGGTTCCTTCAGTGCTCGGCGCTTAGGCGCCATTCTTCTAGTGCTAAGGCACCTGGCTCACGGGTTTTGAATTTATTTTACAATGTCAGGCACCTAGGCTCCTAGCTTACTGTCCCTGAACAGTTTCGTCATGCTCAAACTCTCCAAATCCTCTCAACTCTTATCTTCTTGTCATTTTAAATCTTTTCTTTCTCCCAATAACATTTTATCACATCAAACTTGATCATTTTCTGAAAACATTAACATGAACAAAATCACGCATAATTCTGTCATAAACTAGCATAATTCAATTGGAATCTTATTACAAATTAGGTGCAAAACTTGCACTTATAATTCATTTTTATCAAAACAAAGAATTTAATAAACAAAACATTTCAAATTTATTGACCAATATATCCAAATCGGTGGTTCGTCCAAGCAGGTCTGCATACGAGTCGAGCTCTAATACCATATTACTCGAGCTTGATCGATTTAAATTTTTTAGGTACGACCTCGACTCAATCGAGTATTCAATTTCAGTTCGATCTCGGCAAAAAAAAATATCGAGTTACTTAAGCTTGTAATCGAAAAGCTCAAGTACATGTAACATAATAAAATTCGAGCTTGAAAAAGTAGGTTTTTTTAAATTTATGGCTTATATGCTGTGTTTATATCGATAAAAATACTCTTAAATTATATATCTTCTTGAAAATTAATAATATATAGTTACTACTAGCTAACGATTACTATAATAAAAACAATTAAAATTTGAACTCGACTCAAGTTAAATTTAAATTATTCGACTCGAACTTGATCAGTCAAATTTTGATCGACGGTTACAAACCAATCACGATGAACTTACTGACTTTTACCTTTTAAGACCAAGCCCACCTAGGGACCGAAAACATATTTATAAAACGTCGATCACATCGTAGAATTTCACAAAAGTTGGTGTATAAATGCCATTGCCTGATTATTGCGGAGGAAAGTGAAACAAAAATTCGACCGGCGATTTACCAGGAGAAAAATGAAGAAGGAAGACATGGTGAAGCTGATTAGCGCCGAGGGATTTGAGTTCGTTATAGACAAGAAAGCGGCCATGGTTTCACAAACCATACGCAACATGCTTACTTCACCAGGTCCTTTTTTATAGTTTTGATTTCTGGGTGTTTACTGTCTCAATTTTTGGTTTTGAGATGAATTAAGGGTTATCTTGTTGCCCAATTGTCCATTCTTTGCATTTCTTGTTGCTATCGTATAGTCTCAATTGGATTTTCTTTTCTTAATTATTAAACAAGATTTTTTTACGGGTTCTTGGAATTTTCCCGCTATTTGAGTGTTGAGAATGATCGAATATCAAGTTCTTAAGATATGATTTGTCGGTGATATGATGGATTTTTGGATGTACAACATCTTAACCGAAACTTACAATTGGACTTTGGAGAATTGCAGGGAGTTTTGCTGAAACGGAGCATGGGGAAGTGACATTTCCAGAGATAAGCACCACTATACTGGAGAAGATTTGCCGATACTTTTATTGGTCTCTTCAATACGCTAGGTTTTTCCTTATTATTCCTTCCATTATATTCTATTAGTCACTTGAATTTTAAAGGAAATCCAGTGATTACCTTTTTTTTCCAATCAGTGCTATGATTACTTTCCTGTAGCCAACTTTTGTGTGGATCTTTGTTGCAACCACAAATAATAGACTGCTTGTTTTTGTGTTATGTGTTAACTGTCTAATTAGGTGTTAATGAGATATGGTTCCTTACTTAGGCACATGTTGATGGATAGTAAAATGATGAGTATTTATAGTTGCAAATTACAATTTCGCCAATCTTGGTATGAACATGGGAAACTGAAATGAATGGCAGGTTGGTATTTGTTTTTTCAAGTCGCGTTAGTTATTAAATGAATGTGGAGGTGCTATTTTGGGAAATGTTTGAATGCAAACCACAGCTTAAATTTATATTATATATGACATAGAACGTGTATTGAGGTGAAGAAAAATCCATCAACATCCATGAGATGAATATGTCATATTTAGTTCCTTGCTTGATATTTGTGGATCGGACCTGATCATGCCTGCAGAATCTCATCGCTTTGTCTTGGTGCAACAATATTGTTAGGATATGATGCCTAATCTTGCCAGCAGAATCTCATCTCTTTGACTTGGTGCAACAATATTGTTAGGATATGATGCCTATTCATGCCAACTGAATCTCATCGCTTTGTCTTGGTGCAACAATGTTGTTAGGATCTGATATATCATTGCTGGCACATCACTTAAGTACTATTTATTTGAATAGAGTGGGATGATTATTTGAAAATTATGTGGAAATTGGTGAAAATCTGTAAAAAGAAGGACGTAGGCGGAGCTTTGTGTCCTGGGATCTGATAACTCTCTTTTAGGTCTGCAAGTGTCTTGTGAAAGGTTTTAACTTTTAATTTGACTTACCAATGAACAAACAAATTTTGGGAGATATTGAGAATTTAGTGCAAATTCTCATGCCATTTTGTTAAAGAATCATGCGCAGAAACTTCTGGGCTGAAACATGTTATCAAATAATGAGTTTGGATGATTAATATGACTCACGACCAAGTAATCAACCATGGATGTCATTTGCTTAGTGAGTAATTAGTGGAGGAATATAATGATGTCAAATAAATTTTTCGAATATTTCATCACAAGTTTTTTGCTAGTTTTAGGGCAATAAGCTGTGTGAAGCTCTGCGCATGATGGTCAGAGGAAAAGAATATTTGTCATGAGGTGTTGGGACTATACTATACCTAGGGTAATAGTTTTTAGGAAATTAGGTGTCATTTTGGCATTAGCAATCCCTGGTAATTGCGACAATAAAATAGTATGCATACTAATATAGAATGCAGCTCAATTTTTTCTGAACTTTTCACCCTAAATATTGCCATTTTGGATAACTGTTGCTTATGCCTTCATTTAGCACCTGTTCTGCATCAAACTCGGATCTGAGTTGGAAGTTTTTAGGGTTAGAGCATGTTTAAGAATCATTTACTCGTGCATTAATTATTAAAAACTGTATTTGCAGCATTTGAAGCCTTGAATTTTGCTTTGAATCATTAAGTGGAAGATTTCTTATGGACTTGTGTTCTGTAGTGGCAAAGAATCTGAATTCCACATTGAACCTGAATTGACTTTGGAACTAATGATGGCGGCTAATTATCTGCACACCTGAAAGGGCACCACTTGCTTTGTTGTATCATCTCTGATTTGACTTTGTAAGTACCCTGATTTGTTAGACACTCTTTTTGAAAGAATTTTTTTTTTGTGTGTGTGCAACCCTCGGCCATATACATATAAACATATCTATATTTTGCAACTTTAAAAATAAACCGACCAACTATTATTTGAAAGTCCAAAAAAAGTAATTCAAAGCATAAAGTCGTAAACGTCAACCAATCTAAACTAACATTATTTCAAAAATAAACTTAACTCTATCATCCTCTCAAAACTTCTAAAAAGCATCATAAGTCATTAAAATCTTTAAGTAATCATAATTCATAAACATAGTTTTATTTGCAAAAAACTAGCGACGGTCCTCGGGTTGTGTGCACTTTCAGTCCAGCAAGATCAACCATCAAGACCTCCATTAACATCAATCTCATGCTCACCTGCATCGATCACACCTAGTGAGTCTATTGACTCGGCAAACCTTAACTATGATAGCAAGTAATACATATATATTCGCAAGCAACATCGAAAATATTTATAATACAATAGTTTTTCATGAACATAAACTTTAACATTTTCCCTTCAACATATCATATCATATTTTCTTTCATCATATACGTATACGTTTCCCTTTTTATTGAATTCAGACCCTCAACTGTGACTTTCCTATTAGCTGTAGGTCGATGGATCCATCTACGTATTACCACGGTACCGGGCGGCGGGAACATCAGCGACACTCTCACCTATCAACTAAGCTTTGGCCTTACATATTATCGTTTCATCGTATTAGTCACAATCAATTCACATCCTTTAACTTTTCATATTTCCATCACTTATAAAAATTCATGCATATATACATCATTTTTCTTTTAAACCAAGCATACAACATGTCTTTTAACATTAACGTATCATCATAAAATTCCATAAATATTTAAAATAACATTTTATCATTTATTATAGCATTCAAGGCACTGTCAAGACGCCTAACATTTTTCGGGTGTAAAATGACCGTTTTGCCTTTGAAACCCTAACTTTTCCAATTTATCCTTAGACCTTAAAACGACGACCCAAATCATTCCAAACTTAACCTAACACCTTAAAATACACCCATAAATATTTCTTAGACGTGAACTTAAGCTTCTCGACTAATTTCTCAATTCGTTTTTAAACTTAGACGTACATCCCGATTTTGACTCGTATCGAATAGAAACTTAACTAAACCTTACCAAACTTGAACCAAAGCTTATCAAAGTCTAACCATACCATATATAACCTAATTCAAGCCCATCAAGACCCTCGATCCAGCCTAGAACAGCTACTGAACTTTTCTTGCCCAAACTTGAAAACCCTAGCCTCCCTAACCATGCCTACCAGCCCAACCAGACCTTAGCTGACCCTCTTAGGACCATAACTGAACCCTAAGCAACCTACTGGACAGAACCGAACACCCCCAAGCGTGCCCAGCCCTTCCAGCCGTGCCCTAGGAGCCATGCGCGACTTCCCTCATGCGATCGCCCTAGCCTTCGAACCAAGCATCATGCAGCCACCCTTGAACCATCCTACATCCCCTTTAGGTCTCCTGGACACACCCTAACAGCAGCTACAAACTGTGGCCCTCAAGGATGCCCTCGTCGAAGAGCCCTAGCCCACAAGGATTCTATTTTCGTGCAACCCCCTACCCCTCACGTCCAGCCCTTATGCAGCCTCACTTAAGCCTTCAAAACCCTCTGAAATCCATCCCTTTTGGTGTCCCTACCATGGCAGCCCCTTAATGCATTAATAACAAGAGTTTTAAATCATAAAAACTTGAGTTCTTGGCATATTATGGCATAAAAACGAAAATAATACAAGGGTTCTTATTTTTTCATGCAAACATGCATCAAACATATAATATGGTGTGATAGATGAGAAAAAGAGGTTAAGGTGTGCCTTTGCGTATATTACGCACGAAAACAATTTGCAATTCGAGGACGTCGACGCAAGGAAGATCTTGCTGAATTTTTTTCTCCAAGTTCACGTGAAAACCCTTAGTTGTGTGTGTGTGGCCGTGTGCTTCAGCTAGGAAGAGTCCTAGTATTTCTTTTAGGGTGAGGGGTGTGAGTTGTGTGGGGTTTGGGAAGGGTGGTTTTGGCATTATTTATTAATTAAAACTAATGGAGCAAGTTTAAGCCCATTAACCTTGTATATTAGGCCCATTAAGCCCATTAGTTAATATTTAAAATATTTTGTTTAGGAAAGTTTGTGAAAATATTAGCTGAGTTCTCAAAAAGTTCCTATTTTTATCGAAAATCGATTACCGGTTTAAAATACGACTCGACGCATAAAAACATCTCATTGTCGAAAATTCTATTTAAAATACACCACACATTAAACAATTAAAAATAATTATTTAATAAAAATATTTTCCATCATATGGTCTCCGGTCTCTGTTCTCGATTGCGTCTCGAATATCCTTTAATACACAATTTTATGCATTCATGTAGAAAAGTACATTTTAAACATGCACACTATATTAAATTTATGCAATTAAAGCCATTTAATTAGTCATTTTCCATTTCCACTAGATTTGCATGCAGTTAGGTTACATTATCGTATTTTTGGACCTTACACTTTACATCAGTATTGCATCTTTATTTTTATGTTTCAAGATCAACTTAGTTCCAAATTTGTTTAATTTTATTTCAGGTAATACTCGTCGAATGTTAAGAGTCTTGCAGAAAACACAGACTTTTGCTTCACATGAATTTTTTTTCTGTCCAGTTTGTTTGGTGTACCTAGACTGTATAAGGTGCGACTTTGCTGTTAATATTTGAGCTCCTATCCAAACGACCTTGTCGTAAAGCTATGGTAGTTTAAACAGACTTAGGGCAAGACTCTTTCCATGAGACTACAGCAGTTTATGCGATAAAGTTTACTTGAAATCGCTTCCAAGCCATTACTTATCCTCTTCGTTCACCCAAGCATTACATTTATCTAGTTGATCAACGTCTTGAATGTGCAGGTTGGAAACTTCCTGTTTTTCGCAGGTGGACTTTAGTAGGGATGAGGGCAGCGTCGATCACATGAAAAAGAATGAAATACTATATTTAATAATAATTTTCAAAATCTTTGCTCGCTTGCTCAGAAATAGCCCTCTTGGCCAATTTTCTGGGTCAGCTCTGTGTTTTATCATCAAGTTTGTGATAAATAGTACGTTTGCATGATATTTTTCTCTCAACAACAATGTTTAGACGATATTACCGTCCATAATGTAATAGTACTTTTGCATGATAGCTATATCTCAAGTGTCAACTATGATGTTTTGATTCACTAGGTTTGAGAATAAAAAGTGTGCTGTAGTGAGGGATAGGATCCTCAAAATCAAGCATGCAAGTATTGCAATTTAAGGATGCAAATTGCTGTGTTTTATGAGTTGAGAATGGTTTGAATTCTGTGTAGGCTAGCAAGTTCATGATATGTCTCATAAAACACTGAACCTTTGCTTGGTATCGTTTGTTCGAGAATTTTTTCCGTCTCCCAATTTAAATATCTAACTATTATTTATTTTCATCCTTTTTCTGTACAATGTTATGCCTCGAGACCGGGATTAATCAACTTCTGAGTTGTTTAACAATTAGGTAATCGCTAAACAACAAATCTCGTAACACAGTATAAATCAAAATAAGGTTATTTCATAAATTCCAGAAAATATTATTTTCTTGACAATGGAAATTCTTTAAACGAGAAAATTTTGCGAAGCATTTACAACGAAAAATAAAATAAAGTTTAAAAAGAACATAACTAAATTAAATTCTTGAATCGTCCATAATCAAGCTTTAAATCTGGCCTTGTTCCTCTTCTCCTATTTGCTCTTTGGATTTATTTGGGAAGAATAGAGTAATGAGTTAGTGACATGATCTTCATTCAATAAGTAGGGGTCGTTCGAGCACATACATAACAAATATACATGATATTCGAAAAACATCATATTATGCATAACATAGTTCGTATAACATATATCATGCATACAAACATAGGCATAAAATTGGCTTAAACCTGAGATTTCTTTTCTTTCCATAGTTTATTGATATTAATACTTAATTTTTACTCTTTTAAAAGTACGAGATTGTATAATGGTTAGAATCCTACCTTGTAAAGGACCATAAACTTATTGTATATTGAGATTCCCACTATTGTTCTCGGATTCTCTCTTCCACTTCTCAAGTGGCTTATCGTTCAGTGTGATTGGACCACTGTACTTTGACGTAGTGAAAGGTGTGTCGTCTAAGTACTTTGTCATTGATATCCAAAATCTAGATAGGAATTTAACATTTCAATTCCTCACTCAGGTTTCCCTCGATCATGAGTGGTCCTACCTCGAGAACATAACTTGGGTTCGGTATGAATTTCCTCAATTGTGACACGTGAAGCATGTAAGCTAGTGTGCCCACTTTTTCTAGGATCTCGAAGATCCTACGTACCAGGGGTTTAGTTTCCCATCTCTACTGAATCGAACAATCCTTTTCAATGGTGAGAACTTTTCATAGGCCTTTTCACCAATGCTGAATTCTACAGGTCTTTTTTTTTAGATTAGCTCAGTTTTTTTGTCTGCCTTTAGTAGCTTTGATTTTCTCTTTAATTACAATTAACTTGTCCACTATCGCTTGGACAAGCTCAGGTCCCGTTATGGTTTTTTTCTCCCACTTCATCCCAATACAAAAGTGACAAAAAATTTTGCCCATACAAAGCTTTGTATGGTGCCATTTCAATACTGATGTGATAATTATTATTATAAGATAACACTTTCAATGGTAAATGTTCGCTCCACATCCCAATAAAATCTAGTGCACCACAACATATGCTCTAGAATTTGTATCATTGTTTCAGTTTGACTATTGGTTTGAGGGTGATAGGCCATTCGGAGTGTAACATTAGTTCCCATGGATTCTTGAAAGCTCTTCCAAAAAACATGAAACCAATCTCGGATATCTGTCGGACAAGATACTCACTGGAATTCCATGTAATCATACGATGTTGTCTATGTATAGAGTATCCAGATTGTCTAGGTTATAGTTCATGCGGACGGGCCAAAAGATATTTTGCCGTGGCTTTGTCTTAACTTTGGTAATCTTTCCACAAAGTCTATTTAAATATGATATCATTTTCATTCTGGAATTTCTAACATTCGCAATAATTATAACGACCATTGGTCATTGGGTGACACAACATGAGCCTCAACTGAGTGACGGTGCATGGGTATGGGCTATGGCACATGCTGGACCAACCTACGATCCATGACCAGTAGTGGTGCATGAGTATGAGTTGACCCTGTGAGGATCCGGAGTTTTGAAACAAATCACCTCAGAAAGCTCGAAAAGTAGTTCAAAAGAAACCGAGGCAATGCAAAACTATATGAATTGAAGGGATGTCGCTCGGAAGAGGAAACCCTTAGCTCACAAGCTTAAACCCTCAACACAAGGAAGCTCATTGATTCTCGAGAAGAAACCTTTAACTCACAAGCTAAAATCCTCAGCTCAAGGAAGCTCATTCATTTTTGGGAGAAAACCTCTAGCTCATGAGCTTAAACCTTCATCTCAAAGAAGCTCATTGATGCTTGTCCTAAAAGAGAGAAAAATTCAGCCATGAGAGGAGCTAAAAATGAGATATAATCAATGTGTAAGGAGTCACCTTTGAGTATACCAAGGTGACCCTTGGTTGTGGATAATTTTTAATCACTTGGAGGCTATTTGGACCATCATCCTTGGGAATTTGAAAGGACCAATTTCGGCTGAATGATGGGGAAGGAGAAGAGTCATTTTTCCACCTATAAATACCTCATGTGTTGTAGCAAACAACACACTCAAATCTCCTCTCATTTCTCTCCAATATTTCGGCCAAGACAAGGAAGAAAAGGAGGCTTCGTGCGGTCATTTCGAGCCTCAACAAAACACGTCGAAAGTGCTGCTAAATAACTTCAAACTCTGATAAAAGAATTCAACGAAGTGTGGTCCAAGTTCGCTAAAGTTCGTCCGAGTTGCGATCAAGTCCAAACCGTGGAATTGAATCAAGAGTAAGTGGGTTTATATATGTTTTAAAGATTATGTATGTTGTAAAGTACGATCGTCTACTGCATGTTATGTACAAATGTTGATTTCGAAATTTACCAAGGTGCTTCAAATCGTTTTCATTCCATCTATTTGTTCGTTTATGCTCCTATGTTTCGTTCTATGTTGATGTCATTATGTTCGAACCAATCCGTCTCCGAAAGATAAGTTATATGTTTGAATCTGATAATGATACACCGGAAAAACCTGTAAGGGAAAAGGCCCCAAAGGGAGCCTGTCTATGGGAAAAGGCTCCAGAGGGAGTTCGAATGCGGGAAGAGGCCTCAGAGGGAGCCCATTTACAGGAGAAGGCCCCAGAAAGAGCCCAAGATTAAGGATAGCCCATGATCATTATAATGTGTTTGTCTGATAAGCTCTGATAAGTTCTGTTCTGACATAATTTAATTTGAAGTTCTTATTTGTTCTACGTCTGATTTATATCCATCCAACTTTGATATATTATGCTATGTAGAAAGAAGATGGATTAAAATGTTATGTATCAAATGTTTTCTAGTATTCGATCGGCCCACTTGCTGAGTGTTTCCCAAAACGCTCACCTCCCTTACGTCCCTCCTCAGATGAAAAAGAAGAACATGTGGAAGAAAGAGAGCAGGAGCAATTCTGGGGATGATAAAAAATCATAAAGAAGGAGGTCAAGCACTGGATGTTTGAGTCCATCAGTTCTTCTTTGTCTTTTATTCGTAAAATTTTGTACTTTTTTTGTAAAGAATCGCTTCCGCAAACTCTTATTTTTCTTTATTTGTAAAGACAATGAAAATTTATGAAATAGACTGATATTTGGCTAATTGCTACGAGGCTTATTGTTATTTGATTAACAATGCCTTATGTTATCGACGCCTCGAACTTGGGACGTGACATTTAAGTGGTATCAGAGTCGTCAAGTTCATAATCCGGCTGGGAGTTTGATAGACAAAATTTGGCGAAGTCAAATTTTGGCAAAAAACCATGCCTTCCTATCCAAATCATTCTGATACATCACACTCATCTTCTTATGTTTAAATCTTCAAATTCAAACCGTCGCCATAATTGATGGCTTATACTTTCGTATAGTTTCTCGAAACTCAATCTCGTCAACTACTTTCAATATGTGCAAAATTACCCATCTTTCCACTTGTGAAAAATCCAACCAAAGATTTTGTTCGATCCAATTATTTTACTTGTCCGATGCAGTAATATTATTTTTGCCATTACTTTGATTCTAAACCTTGTGAAAAATCCAACAAAAGATTTTGTTTGATCCAATTATTTTACTTGTCCGATGCGGTAATTTACTTTGATTCTAAACTTTTTTTCATTCGATTTCTCTAAGAAATGGCTGCCCTTCGTACTCGTGTTCAATCTGTTCTTCCCATGCGTCAACTTACCATTGACAACCAAACCCGTTAGATTGCTACCATAAAGGCTCAACTAGCTAAGGAGAAACAGGAACTCATGAAAGCCAAAACCCTACTTCAGACTGATGTGCAGTGCCTCACCCATCACCTTGATCGAGCAGAGAGCCAGCTCACCCTTAACCCCCATAGTTCATCTCATTTGATACGACTAGTCATTCGGAACCGCGAGTTGATGGAGAAGATCGAGACTGAGAAAGAATTTTCTAGCCGCGTTCGTCACCAGCATGAAGATCTTGCTAGAAGGCAAGAGTATTACATCGACAAACTTCATGGCACGATGGATCGGCTACAACAACAGAACAATTATTTACATCTCGTCGTGCAAAACATGGAAGAAGAGGAAAGTAAGCACAAACGACCCTTTATTGGTAAGTCGCCCCATGGTGGAAAAAATTTTAAGAGACCCAACCATGCAAGTGGACCATCAAAAGGAGCCTTCACCACCTTAACAACAAGAAAATCAGGCCTAGTCCCAACTACAACATGAGATACTCAGGAGAATTCTATGGGAATACTGGTGCTTGTTTCAAGTGTGAGAAGTTAGGCCATCGGACTGCTGGCTGTCCAGAGAACAAGGAAAAAGGAGTTAAATCAAACACAGAAACCACAAGCCAAAGGAAAACAAATCCAATGTCTGGGTCTTTGCCATAACGCAAGAGGAAGCAGATAATACAAACGACGTGGTAGCAGGTACCATTCTGAGCAATAAAATGTCTGCTTATGTATTGTTTGATTGTGGTGTTACCCATTCGTTTATATCTAAAAGGTTTGCTAAGAAACTGAAACTAGAAGGAGAAACTCTTAGTAACCATTAAGAGTAGTGACGCCTGCTAGCAAAACGATTGAAACCCATAAAATATATCGAAATTGCAAAGTTTGAATCGGTAATCAAACATTGAAGGCTGAACTAATTCAACTAAATATGGCCGAGTTCGATGCAATCCTAGGAATGGATTGATTGGCTAAGAATCATGCCTTGGTGGATTGCCAGAAAAATAGCGTCAAATTGCATACTCCAAACCAGAAGAAGATCATATATCATGGTAAATCTACAGAGCAAAGATCTCTTTTATCTGCATCACAAACTTGGAAGGCCATGAAAAATGGTGAAGAAATTTACCTAATGATCAACGAGGTAAATGATGAAGTTACTCTAAAGATAGAGGATATTCCAGTTATTCAAGAGTTTCCGGATGTCTTCCCTGAAGAATTGCCTGCACGATTCCTGAACGAGAAGTAGAGTTTGAGATCAACTTGATTCCTGAGGTTGCACCAACCTCAAAATCACTATACCAAATGTCTCTAGCAGAGTTAAAGGAGCTAATGATCAACTCCAAGAGTTGTTGGATAAAAAGCAGATTTAACCCAGTGCATCTCTGTGGGGAGCTCCTGTGTTATTTGTGGAAAAAAAAGACGGAAGTATGAGACTATATATCGACTATAGAGAGTTGAACAATATCACAATTAAAAATAAATACCCTCTCCCAAGGATAAATGATCTTTTCTATCAATTGAAAGGAGACAAGGTCTTTTCAAAACTCGATCTTAGGTCAGGATACCATCAACTGAAGGTCAAAGCAGAGGATATTCCTAAAACATTCTTCGGAGCAAGATACAGACATTACGAGTTTACGGTAATGTCGTTTGGACTGACTAATTCTCAAGCATCATTCATGGACCTCATGAATAGAGTCTTCAAACCATACCTCGATAGATTTGTGGTCATATTCATAGATGACATCCTTATGTACTCACAAAGTAAGGAAGATCATGAGGAAAATCTTCGCATTACTCTACAGACACTTAGAGAAAAATAATTGTATGCCAAATTTAAGAAATGCAAATTTTAGCTAACAAGTGTCTCCTTCTTGGGGTCATATAATCTCTGAACTAAGCGTTTCAGTAGACCCCAAGAAACTAGAGGGGATTGTGGACTGGCCTCGACAAAAGACGGTAACGGAGATTCAAAGCTTTTCGGGTTTAGCTGGTTATTATAGGAAATTCGTTGAAGGATTTTCTTCGATAGCCATAGCCCTCACTAAACTTACACAAAAAAACTTGAGATTCATTTTGAGCGAAGAATTCGATGAGAGTTTTCATATTCTTAAAAGGAAACTTGCATCTACGCCATTGCTAGTACTTCTCGATGATGGCAAGAACTTCACAATATAGAGTGATGCAACAAAGGAAGGATTAGGATGTGTACTTATGCAGAAAGGTCAAGCAATTGCCTACGCATCAAGGAAATTAAAATCTTATGAGCAAAATTACCCAACTCATGATCTCGAGTTGGTAGCAATTGTATTTTCACTAAAAATATAGAGACACTATCTATATGGTACTAAATGCGAGATATTCACCGATTATCAAAGCCTCAAATACTTATTCACTCATAAAGAATTAAACTTGATGCAGATGCGGTGGGTTGAACTCTTGAAAGATTATGATTTAACAATCAACGATCATCCGAGTAAAGCAAATAAGGTAGCAGATTCCTTAAGCCGAAAAGACATGGGAAGAGTAAACTTATTGGCTCTTTCAGCTCAACAATGCCTTCAAAAAACTATCAAGCTGAAGCAAAATCATGATCCTTCCATAGCAAAAATTAAGGAGCAACTTCAAGAAGGAAAAGTCCAAGAATTTCAAACTGATGAGAAAGGCATCATGTGGATGAAAGGATGTTTGTGTGTACCAGACCTCGATGAAATTCGGTGAAAAGTAATGTCTGAGACACACAAGTCAAAATTCTCAATTCACTCTGAAAGCACCAAGATGTACCGAGACTTGAAAAAAAATTACTGGTAGAATGGAATAAAGAAGGATATAGCTGAATTTGTTACTAAATGACAAATCTGTCAACTGGTCAAAGCTGAACATCAGCGACCTGGAGGATTCCTACAACCGCTAGAGATCCCAACATGAAAGTGGGAGCACATTTCCATGGACTTTGTGATAGGATTACCAAAGTCAAGACAACATCTTGATGGGATCTGGGTTATCATCGACCGACTAACCAAATCAGCACACTTTTTACCGGTACGAATGAGCTACACCTTGGATAAACTAGCCACCCTGTATATCGACAACATAGTGAGATTTCACGGTGTCCCGACAAGAATATTATCCGACAGGAACCCAATATTTCTGTCCCGATTCTGGAAGAGCTTCCAAGAAGCCATTGGAACCAAAGTCACCCTTAGCACAGCCTATCACTCAAAAACAGACGGCAAAACTGAACGAACGATTCAAACCTTGGAGGATATGTTAAGGGCGTGTGCTATAGATTTCAAAGGAAATTGGAGTGAGCATCTAACCCTAATAGAGTTCTCATACAATAACAGCTACCACAATAGCATAGAGATGGGCCCTTATGATGCGCTCTATGGAAGAAAATGTAGATCGCCAATGTATTGGGACGAAATAGGGGAAAAAGCTATCACCGGGCTTGAACTGGTACAAATCATGGTTGAAAAGGTAACCATCATCGAGGAGAAACTCAAAGCGACACAGGACCGACAAAAGAGCTGGGCTGACTGAAAAGAAGACCGTTAGAATTAGAATTCGGGGAGAAGGATTATGTCAAGGTTTCACCTATGAAGGGAGTGATCCACTTCAGCAAATCAGGGAAATTAAACTCAAGGTACGTCGGAAATTTCAAAATTCTTGAAAGAGTTGGAACCCTAGCTTATCGACTAGCCTTACCGCCGGACATGTCAAGAATCCACAACATCTTCCACGTTTCGCAGCTAAGAAAATACATTCCCGACTCGAGTCATATTCTCGAGGTCGCACCACTACCACTTGATAACAATCTGAATGAGGAGCTGAAATATGAAGAAGTTCCTATCCATATAGTGGACTCCAAAAAACAAGTGCTATGACACCGAACCATTCCGTACATAAAAGTACAATGATCTAACCATATTGAGTGGGAATCAACATGGTAGCTAAAGGAGAAGATGCGCATCCTATATCCATACCTTTCAAAGATTAAGCAAACTCAAGTTTCGAGGACAAAACTTCAAATAAGGAGGGTGACCCTGTGAGGATCCGGTTTTTTCTAAGCAAATCACCTCAGAAAGCTGGAAAAATAGCTCAAAAGAAACCGAAAGAATGGAAAACCATATGAATTGATGGGTCGTCGCTCGGAAGAGGAAACCCTTAGCTCACAAGTTTAAACCCTCAGCTTAAGGAAGCTCAATGATTCTCGAGAAGAAACCCTTAGCTCACAAACTAAAACCTTCAGCTCAACGAAGCTCATTCATTATTGGGTGAAAACCCCTAGCTCATAATTTAAACCCTTAGCTCAAGGAAGCTAATTAATGCTTGTCCAAAAAGAGACAAAAATTCAGTCAAGAGAGGAGCTAAAAATGGGACATAATTAATGTGTATGGAGTGACCTTTGAGTATACCAAGGTGACTCTTGGTTGTGGATAATCTTTGACCACTTGAAGGCTATTTGGACCATCATCCTTGGGCATTTGAAGGGACCAATTTCAGCTGAATGATGGGGAAGGAGAAGAGTCATTTTTCCACCCATAAATACCCAATGTGTTGTAACAAACAACACACTCAAATCTCCTCTCACTTCTCTCCAATATTCATGCCAAGGCAAGGAAGAAAAAGAGGCTTCTTGCGTCCATTTCGAGCCTCAACAAAACACGTCGAAGTGCTGCTGAAATAACTCCAAACTCTGCTCAAAGAAATCGATGAAGTGTGGTCCAAGTTTGGCTAAAGTTCGTCCAAGTTGCGATCAAGTACAAAACGCGGAATTGAATCACGAGTAAGTGTGTTTATATATGTTTTAAATATTATGTATGTTTTAAAATACGATCGTCTACTGCATGTTATGTAAAAATGTTGATTTCAAAATTTACCAAGGTTCTTCAAATCGTTTTCGTTCCGTCTGTTTGTTCGTTTGTTCTCCTCCGTTTCGTTCTATGTTGATGTCATTTTGTTCGAACCAATCCGTCTCCGAAGGATAAGTTATATGTTTGAATATGATAATGATGCATCGGGAAAGTCTGTGAGGAAAAGGCCTCAGAGGGAGCTTGTTTGTGAGAGAAGACCCTGAAGGGAGCCTGGATGCGGGAAAAGACCTCAGAGAGAGCCCATTTACAGGAGAAGGCCCCAGAGGGAGACTAAGATCAAGGATAACCCATGATCATTATAATGTGTTTGTCTGATAAGCTCTGATAAGTTCTGTTATGACATGCTCCAATATGAAGTTCTGATTTGTTCTACGTCTGATTTTTGTTCATCCCACTCTGATATATTATTCTATCTAAAAAGAGATGGATTAAAATGTTATGTATCAAATGTATTCTGGTATTCGATCGGCCACACTTGCTGAGTGTTTCCCAAAACTCTCATCCCCCTTACGTCCCTTTCCAGATGAAAAAGAAGAACGTGTGGAAGAAAGAGAGCAGGAGCAGTTCTGGGGCTGGTAAAGAATTAGAAGGAAGGAATCCAAGCACTGGATGTTCGAGTCCATCAGTTATCCTTTGTCTTTTATTCGTAAATTTTTGTACTTCTTTTGTAAAGAATCGCTTCCAAAAACTCTGTATGTTTGTTTATTTGTAAAGACAATAGAAGTTTATGAAATAGACTGGTATTTGGCTAATTTTTACGAGATTTATTGTTATTTGATTAACAATGTCGGATGTCACCGACGCCTCGGATTCAGGGCGTGACATACCCAACATAAGCCCCAACACATACCCATGCACCACTATTGGTCATGGGTCATAGGTTGGTACTAACACTCAAGAAATCCAGACACTTAAATATGGAGGTCCTGAATTATAGATTTCATAAGTCGGGGCGTAAGTCTTGGAAATATATTCTACTACTGACGTGTCTAGAGTCTGAGCGAATTTTTCGAACTTACTTAGCTTCTGTAGTCAGACTTTAGCTGTTTAATATTGCTATAGGAAACGTTTCGCCATAAGCCCCAACCTATACCTATGCACCACTACTGGTCATGGGCCATAGGTTGGTACCAACGCTCTAGGAATCTAGACACTTAAGTATGAAGGACCTAAATTCGAGATTGCATAAGTCGGGGTGTAAGTCTTGGAAGTATATTCCACTATTGACATTTTTGGAGTCTGAGCGAATTTTTCAAATGGCTTAGCTTCTGTACTCAGACTTCAGCTAGATAATATTGTTATAGGAAAACGTCTCGGAATTGCTGTCATGTGATTAGTTCAGTTGTAGTCATGGCTGGTGAGATTGTTTCCCACCACTTGCTTGTTTTTTCTTCTAAGAAAGACACTATCACATCCACTTTAAGTGCCTCGAGAACCTCCAACAGTCGTAGTTGGGTTTCGATACTCTTCAACCAGTTTCGGCCTACTTCAGGGTCGACGTCTCACTTGAATGTTGGGCACTTGTTCTTGCGGAGGGATTCATAATGAAATTTGTTCCCATTTTGTGGCGGAGGTGGAGGAGGTTGATTGGCATTGGTGTTTCCCAAACCTTGAAGAGTTTTAGCCACAATTGTTGCGATGACCATTAGATCTTCATTGTTCAGGTTAAACCCCGGTGGTGAATTTCCATCCTTACGGTTGTTCCTTGGATGTCTACCGGTCATTTCCTACAAATCATATGTTTACAAGAATTTGACGCGTCTATCAATGGTAGGAATCATAAAATGGGTTGTGCTGAAGAAATTTGAAATCAAAGTATAAACAACACGTCTCTTTTTTGATTTCGTAACAGTAAATGTATATAGTCGACTGAAAGAAATGTAATGAATAATGCATTACTTTGCAAAAAGAAGGAAACTCGACAATCACTGGCTAAATTAAACTAAACATCAAAGTCAATCTACTACCTCTCACTCGAATACTGCCTCTAAAGGCTCAAATTTTATTTCAATGGGGTCATTTTCAGGATCCTCTTCTTCTTGCATCTGCTCCATTAACTACATAAGTTGGGTATTTCCCCCTATCAGCTGGCTAACTTGATTTTTCAGCCCTTGAATTTTTGCATCAGCCTCGATTAATAACTAGCAAGCGTGTTGATGGTTCCACTGGTACTTCGCTC
Organism: Primulina huaijiensis; assembly: GCF_012295235.1. Taxonomy (NCBI): domain Eukaryota; kingdom Viridiplantae; phylum Streptophyta; class Magnoliopsida; order Lamiales; family Gesneriaceae; genus Primulina; species Primulina huaijiensis. Next base: position 7,374,863 of record NC_133320.1, read on the forward strand.
GGTCCTGGTGATTCTTGGTCCTTAGGCCCTCGGTTTGCTTGATCATGTTGCGGCTGACCTCGGAAAGCTTTTTCATGGCGTCACATGCTTCCTCCAGCCTTCTTTTGCTCCTTGCATTAAGTTGTTTTTCCTCAGCCAATTTCTTGGTGTAACACTTGATATCTTCACATAGCCTATTTTCTCGGTACCCAATTGTCTCAATATCATCAATTAGCGCGATTTTGTCTCCCCTCAGTTGCTCACACTGATGGGAAAATCTTGTTTAAATGTTCCTGTAATTCCGTCTGGGATGCAACCAACGCCTCATTCTCTCATCTTCGTTCACCAAATCGGGCTCTAAGATGCTTGATCAGGCGATCTTGATTGTCAAGGGCCAGCTTCTTATGCGGTTGGCAGCCTAAGCGTTAGTGTGGGGTCTCAAAAGAGCTGTTGGATCCATTTCATGAAATTTTAAAAAATGTAAAAGCTCAGAATAGGTTCAATACTGATACTTATATGAAAAGTAATCATATAAAACAGAAAACAATAAGTACTAGGGCCGTTTGAGCTGATTTTTGGTTCGAACGAGTTTTTTGAAATTTTTACAAAAATGGAAATTTTGGTTATAAACATATGGAGTGAAAGAAAATCTCAAGAGTAATTCAGAACAACTTACAGAATCGAATTTGGAACTTGCTACTAAAAGTTATATGCTCTACGAAACATTTCTAAATTAGAAAAAACGCGATTTCGGATGCCTAAACGAAGGAATTTCGTGCATACTGATGCACTCGAGTGAGGTGCGCTTCTCGAGGTAGCCTGGGTAGAAAGTTCTCGGAAGCTTGTATGAGAGACCGGGAGTCTGGTAACCTTGGCAGAAGATGTCCCGGGCATACACCTATCGATCCAGTGGCTGAAGAAATCTTTCTGCACAGTGGCTCTGATTTGGGATATCCATTTAATATCTCGGGTCATCCATGACCCGGACTCTGATGGGGGTATCACCACCCATCCCTTAAATACTCGGGCTAGAGTTTTACTCGTTGTCTCGATCAGTCATGCTTGGACTCTAATAGAAAGACAATCAATTTCAAATTAAAGCATCGGGGGCTTCAAATATCCCAGAGATAGGATGAGATGCCGGGACCCCAAGTCTCCCAGGCTTTTAAATAAGATGTTGGGGCCTTATATCTCCCGGACTTTGAATAAGATGTCGGGGCCTCATATCTCACGGACTTTGAATATTCTGTCGTTTAGTATTCTTGGGTAGTTAAGCTTATGTCGCGATGACGTATGCCCTAGAATTCCAACGGTCCGAAACGTTTCGCATCTCGAGAATACGATAAATCTGAAGCTTCGATTTCCGTGCATGTCCTTTCACATGCCCGCACAATTTTCGAGACGTATCTCAACAATCCGATTCAACTTTAGATCAACGGTTGAGATCATACCCCTCTTCCTATATATAACAACACACCCCATTCATTTGTCATTTCTAAAATTTCAAATTCTCTCAAGATTTCTTCGACGCACGGCGCTTTCTCCCAACTCCGACGAACTTCCAACCCTCAAGCCCTCTTCTCCGATTATTCACGTAAGTCCCTTTCATTTCTGTACCATGTCTGACTCTACTTCTTCAACTTCTGAAGCAAATGTGCGAGGCTCGCCTAGTGATGAGTCCACTACGATGCGCTCCGATTCAACCCCTTCTCCTCCCCCGCAACATTTTCCCACCCAAACTTCTAAAAAACCCAAAGCCAATCAGTCAAAACCTTCCTCTTCCGGCCTTTCCCGAGCTCTGAAAAAGAGCAAAGGTAAAGGCAAAACCCGAGCTTCCTCCTCCCCCCAATCGGAGACTCCAGGAGTTCCCTGGTTCGCTTCAATGAGCAGCACTCTGCGCTTGAGAGCAGACAAGGAGCTTAGAACTCTCGGCTCCATCCCAACTACTTTTCCAATTTTGATACCCGGCCCTTCTGACAGGGCCAACAACCCCCTCCTGGCTTTAATACTTTCTTCCGGGACCAAGTCAGAAATGGTCTCCGGTTCCCTGTCTCTTCTTTCTACATCGAGGTGGCCAAGTTCTTTGGTGTGCCTTTAAATCAACTCCATCCCAACTCCTTCCAAATAATGGCCGCTACCTACGTCCTCTTCAAAATGAACAACCTTCTCATCAACCCCCTTGTTCTCCATTATTTTTTTGTTTTTCAGCTGGGAGACAATGTCTTCTCCCTGTTTGCCCAGCTAAAATCCTGATTCCTTGATGATGTTCCTTCTTCTCAGAAGGGATGGAAAGGAAGATTGTTTTACATCCAGCTCCCGACTCCCCTTTCTTGTCTGACCGGGTTTCTCCCCTCTCTCCCCACACAACCTGGCCTCCCTTGAGCTTACAAGTTCGAGGATCCCTACCTTCGTAGCCAAACTCTGGTTGAGGGTAAAAAATACTCTTCTTCTACTCTCATTTCAGATGAGAATTTAATAGCATACGGGTTGAGTGCCCGGGCAGAAGACCCTCTAGATCGGGTAGTTGATGAAGTGGCAAGCTCGGGACTCAACCCAGTATCTTTCCTCTTTCCTGCATTTTCTTTTTATCTCTCTCTATTCTTTATTATGTTACTATACTGAGCCTTTTATTTGTGTAGATCACTCCAAGATGCAAGAGGCCTTTGCCAGGAAATTGGAGGCCGAGGAGAGGAAACTGGCAGCCCGGAGGGAGGTTGCTGAAAAGAAAAAAAAGCCGAGGAAGAGGTGACCCGACTGAAGGAGTCAGCCCGAGTAGACACCCAACAAGAGCAGGAGGTGATTGGTTCCCAAGAAGAAGATGATAATCATGTCCCTCTCAGGCAGAGGAAACGAAAGGTGCAACAAGCCCGGAGTTGGTACTTCTAGAGAGCAACTGGGAAGGAAACCAGGGCACCTCCCATGCCAACCAATCAACTACTCATCCTCGCCAGCAGCCTACCCACGAGCCCCTCAACTCTGAACAGCCCACCCGGGCCAGCCTCTTTACGGAGGGGGCCGCTTCCACCAAGCTTATGCTCTTCAAGCAGCTCCTTATTCCTGATGAGGAAGCATATTTGAGGAGTTGTTGCCTTACCCCCAAGCTCTTCGAAGGTTCCAATAGGATTCTCTCCGTAATTTCTTTTGATTATTTCTCATCATTTTATTTAACTAACTCCTCTTGAGCAGGGCGTTCAACTATTGATCTCGGCCTTTGAAGAGATGGCTGCAGCAGCCACTATTTCTAATAATCAAGCCCGAAAATTCCAGGGCATCCAGGAGTGACTTCAGGGGAAATTGTCCCAGGCTCGAGCCATCCATGCAAATGAAGTGTCCGGCTTGCCCGTTGCTTTAGACAAGGCCAATCAACAGTTGGAAAAGGTCCGGGACGATATTAATGAAGGCCTCATTCGGGAGGAGACTCTTCAAGGGCACTTCTCTGCCCTTGAACTTAAGAGTAAATCCTTTTCTGAGGACATGGAAAGACTAATGTCCCGGGCGGAAGCCGCTGAGAGGGCCCTGGCTGCTGCTGAACAGAATAAGGAGCAACTACAGGCCTCTTTCCTCCTATCTCCAGAATTTAAGGCTGCCATGGAAGATCTGGCATATCTCCTTTTCAAGACCGGCTTTGATAAATGTCAGGAATAATTTGAAGAGGCCGGGCTCTTGCCCAAGGATATGGTTAACTTTCCTGACTTCCGATGAGCCATAGCATCCCTTCCCAAGGATGGCGAAGAGGAGAAGGAGGATTCTAAAGAAGAAGAGCAGCCGGGGTCTGGCACAATATTCGTAGAATAGGATTGTAATTTTCCTGCTTTTACTTTTCTTTTTTCCTTGTAATCATTGCCTTCGGGCTTTTATTAATGAAATTCTTTATTTTAGATATTTTGTTTTCCTCAATATCACTTGCAACATAACTTTCACAACCGAGGCTTAGAAAAATTTAATCACAAACTGCTTGTGAATGATAAAATTCAAAATTTTTCTAAGTGTTGGAAGATAGCCGGGAACTTCAGTAAGTAGTCGGGATGTGGAGCTCTGAGCCGGATAAAAAATCCCATTGCTTAGTAAATGATCAGGGTGTAGAATCCCTAAGTCAGGGTACAGAGCCCTAGATGTTATAAATTACCAAGGTACGGAGCCTTGGGCCAGGGATCATGTCCCGGGAATTGGGAATGGTCGAGTTGTGGTGCCCCGAGCCAGGGTACGGAGCCCTGGGCTTATTTATAACCAAGGTTCGGAGCCTTGGGCCGGTGATCGTGTCCCGAGACTTGGGAATGGTTGAAGTGTGGTGCCCCGAGCCAGGATACGGAGCCCTGGGCTTACTAATAACCAAGGTACGGTGAAACAACCCCCCTCTCATGACATTTAAATTTAAAAGGAAAAACATACGCGGAAGCATTAACATTTGAAAGGGAAAGAACAATATCCCATTTAACATCATAACATTTTCAAAATTATTTTACATAAACATTAACTTTTGTATCATCCAAAAGAAAACCAAAAGTTAATATCATTCACCCCATAATTCATTTTAGCAAAATACATGATTAATTAAACTTCTCATGTTCACCATGATCAAAATAAAAGTGACATGGACAAACAAAATCTTTCCCATTGCCTTTTATATGACTTCTCCTGCCTCAGACAATCCGCTTCAATCTTTTTTATCACCTACATCACATGACATTAACTGGAATGAGATAAAACTCAGTAAGCAGAAAGCTGTACATAACAAATACATATACATGGGCTTGGCTTGTAACATGGCTATAGCAATGGCAATGAACAATGAATCAGTGGCAATGAACAATGAATAATACCATCTTCAATTAACAATATATAACAAAGCAATATAGATGGTATTTCATGGCATGAATTAAAGGAAAGGAAATGATAGTTCTGTGACATGTGACCTGTGGATAATATGTCTTTGATATATAAATATATCAAAACTGTGAGAGATACTAATAATAATGTGATTGGCCAATGACATGCGTGAATTACTATCATTCCTTGACTTTAATTGTAGGAAAGTTCATTGAGGCATTTTCACAAACACTTGGTAGGAACGATTAAGTACTAGCTTCTTTGTCAATGAATTCCATGATAAGCTTTGATCAATGAATACATAACAATATATATATCAAGTATATGCCAATGGAATGAGCTAGTTAACAATAAACATGGCTTGTATACATATAAATACCATGTGAGCATAAAAGGGAAGCTTCTACTTACAACCCAACAAGCACTATAATGGCTTCGATGACCTTGAAAGAAACCCTACAACCAAATTACACAATATAACTAACAATCATCACCAATAATCCAATGAATCAATAAACCCAACTTAACCCTTCAATATAAACCTCAAGATATTTAACCTTTCCAACTCCCAAAATAGAATACTTACCTTGTAGCTTGAAGTCTAAGATAGGAAACACTAAAAATCAACTATAATCCTTTCAATTGGAGTAGAGAATGAAAGAGAGTAAATCTTGAGGGGAAAAGAGCTAGGAACGATCCAAGGAAAAAGAAGAAATGAGAAGTGAGAAGAATAGTCTAGAAAGTGGATTAAAAGCCGTCAAATCCACCAAAAACGTGTTTTAAAATAACACTATCTCCCCGACTAGCGCGGCGGAGCCAATAAAATTGGCGCTGCCAGCAGCAGTCGAGGCACTAGGCAATTCTTCCACCCAATCTTTTCCTTTACCCTGTAGTCTAGTTTTCAAGGCTTGCACAATAATTCTATTTACAACATTTGTTTGACCATTGGCTTGAGGATAAACAACAGAAGTGAAAGACCGAGTGATTTTCATTTCCTGGCACCAGGCTGTTATCTCTTTGCCTTGAAACTGCCTCCCATTGTCTGAGATTAATCTCCTGGGGACTCCAAATCGGCATACAATATTCTTCCACGGAAACTTTAAAACTTCCTTCTCCATGATTCTTGCCAAGGGCTCGGCTTCTACCCACTTAGAAAAATAATCAACTGCCACCACAAGAAATTTCTTCTGAGCCCGGGCAACCGGAAAAGGACCAACAATGTCCATCCCCCACTGATCAAAAGGGCAAGATGCCCAAATGGACTTCATGAGAGTGGCCGGGTTGTGCTGAAAATTAGAATGATGTTGACAACCCTCACACGCCCGGACCACTCGAGCAGAGTCTTGGCTAATAGTGGGCCACCAAAATTCCACAAGCATTGCTTTTCGGGCTAATGCTATTCCCCCGAGATGCTCTCCACAACATCCCTCATGAATTTCTCTGAGGACATAATCCACTTATCCTATAGATAAGCACTTTAACAGAGGTCCCTGAAATGATTTCATGTACAAGATTTTATTTAAGAAACAAACCTGGGAGCTTGTCTCTTGATCTTTTGAACTTGAGTTTTATCTTCAGACAATTCATTGTTGACAATGAATTTGATCAAGGGTGTCATCCAAGAATCCTCTGGTGCTGGTAATATCACCTCATCCGTGGAAAGAATTAGCCAAGAAACATGCAATATTTCTCGGGTATTGACTTATAATAAAGAGGCGGCCATTTTGGCCAAAGAATCTGCTTCCCCATTCTCATCCCAGGGGATCTGCTCAATACTCCAATTCACAAAAGATTCGGCCTGGGCTTTAATGAGTTTTAGATATTTAAGCATCCTGTCATCCTTAGTCTCATAAATGCCCTTTATTTTTTGGGTAATTAACTGTGGATCAGAGTACAAATGATTCGAGAGGCTCCAATCTCCCGGGCAGCTCGAATACCGACGAAAACAGCCTGATACTCTGCCTCATTATTAGTTATCCAGGAGTCAATCCTTAGGGCCAACTTAATTTTTTCTCCCAGGGGAGATACTACCACCACTCTTACTCCACATCCAGAAAGGCTAGACGCCTCATCCACAAATACCCTCCATACCTCCTCTTCGTCAGGCTGTATCATCTCGGATAAGAAATCTGACAGGGCTTGTGCTTTTACGGCAACCCGGGGTCTGTACTCAATATCATACTCTCCCAACTCCACTGTCCATTTGATCATTCTCCCGGATACTTCTGAGTGACTCATAATCTTCCCGAGAAGACTCTTAGTAAGCACGATAATCTGATGCGATAGGAAATAAAGTCGCAATTTCCCGGCAGTCATAACCAAAGCCAGAGCCATCTTCTCCACCTCACTGTATCGTGGCTCGGGTCACGCTCCACACGAATTGTTTCTACGTAACACTTTTGGGAAGAAGGTTTATCTCCCCGGACTTCACCCACTTGGCTTCCCACTGGAAACTTAATCTTCTGGTGATAGATGGATGCCACAGCCCTCAGCTCATTCATGGCTGGCCACCCAAGTATAATATTATATGATGATGGGGCATCCACAACAGTGAAAGTTGTCATCACTTTATTCTTCAGCTCCCGGGCGCCAAGAGTTAGAGGCAGGGTAATCTCTCCCTCTGGGTATACAGCGTGGCCAGCAAAATCAAAAAGTGCAGTCTCCACTGCTTCCAGCTGGTACCCCTAAAAATCCATATGTACAAGAGCATCCTTGAAAATGATATTGATAGAGCTGCCCGAGTCCACGAAATCGCTCAAAATATCATAATTAGCTACCCGGGCTTGAATCATCAGGGCGTCATTGTGAGGAAGGTTAACACCCTTGAGATCTTCCGGGTCAAAACTAATAACCGCTTCACTCCTCCTTGCTCTTTCCACCTCCATACACTCTCTCATGCTCCTTGATTTCCTCGCCCGATTGGAATCACCATCAGTAGAACCTCCAGATATCATCTTTATTACCCCCAAGACAGGGGGCGAAGCTTTCTTTCTCTCGAGCTCCGAATCTCTTCTCCCCCTCGGGGAATTTCTCGAATCCTCCCAAGCACTAGGCCCTGGCTGCCAAGTTGTCCAGGGTGGCAATCTTGGTCTCTTACTTAGTTGATTATATCCTTGGACAAATGGTGGGACATAATCTCTATTTAGAATTTTGCGGTCTTTTGTGTTGTGATAACACACCTTGTGAAGGGTACAAAATCCTTTCTTCTCGGGCATGTTGTATTGCTGAAAAGAAGGTAGGTCCTTGCTACATTCCTGGACCTCCCAGTCCCGGGAAATCTTCAAAGGCACACGATGAGAAAAATGCCCCTGGTTTTCTTTCCTCGGCTTTCTCTCCTCGGGTCTAGATGCCCAGTCTCTCCTCTCTCTCTTCACCGCCTCCCTTTTCTATTTCTGCGCTTCCTCCATGTTTATGTACTTCTCTGCCCGAGCTAGCAGGTCTTCGAAATCCCCAGGCGCCTTCTTCGTCAACGATCGGAAAAATTCACCCTCCCTCAGCCCCTGGGTGAATGCAGTAATCTTGGTTTCGGGGGCACAAGAAGGGACATCCAAAGTAACTCTGTTAAACCTTCGGATATAAGCCCTCAGGCTCTCTTCCGAGCTTTGCTTAACTTCAAAAAGACTAAATGCAGTCTTTTTGTACTTCTTGCTGCTACTAAAATGATGTAGAAACACCTTTTGGAAATCCTCAAAACAATGTATACTCTGAGGGGCCAATCCCTCAAACCATCTCTGGGCTGAGTCAACCAGAGTGGTCTAGAATACTTTGCACTTGATCCAATCAGTGTAACAGTGCAACATGTCCATGTTCTCAAATCTGGCCAAATGCTCCTCCAGGTCAGCGCTGCCATCATAGTCGTTGATTTTGGCAGACTTAAAGTTCCCGAGAAGAGGTTCCCAGACAATAGAATGAGCAAATGGGCATCCTCTGATGATTACCCGAGAATGACTTCGACCCTCCATCTGCCCTTCCAAGACTCTCATCTTCTGTCTTAGTTCGTGCAACTCCTCTGCCACAGTATCCGACATGGAACCGGCACTGGATTCCCTCTCTTCTATCCTCGCCTCCTCCTCCCCTTCCTCCTGATCTCTCTCCTGCTCTCCTCCCAGCTGTGTAGCCTGATGAGAAGGGTCTCTCCGGGCTACAGCTTTTTTTACAGCATCGGATATAATCCGAGCCAACTCTTCTGGGGATAAAGTGATAACAGGTGGAGGTCCTGTGGGTGGAAGACCACCTTGTCCTAAGATAAGTGCATCATCTCCTAGAGCCTGTGAAGTATCTTGATTTGTTCTTCTAGTAGAAGTCATATCAACGCCTTATACTCAATTTCTCACAGACAATACCAATGATGCTATCCGAGTGAATCGGGTGTGAAATACATGGGAAATTCACCGGATAGTGATAATAATTTTAGGTTAGGAAATTTGAACAAGGGAATGGCTTCAATAGCGACCTACAAATAAGTAAAGGAACTCGTGAATGGGCGCCAGAGGGATGTCTGGCGTGGCCACTCGAATGCTTAAGGCAGCAAGTGAAGATGAAGGATAAAGTATGTATATGTGAAGATATACGTGAATGCTAAATAGTTCAGAATTCCAGACCCTATAAAAGAGATGTATACCTGCTACTTATAGGAGAAAATCCGATTATTACCTAGTTTTCAGTGCACACCTGCTAAGTATGGTAAGGCAGCTGCCCATACCCTGCTTCTGATGATTTCTCTGACACGTCAAACCCCTGTAGTTCTGACAGTAATGATTTCTGTACATAAGATAGTCCATACTGATGAACTCGAGTGAGATGCGCTTCTCGAGGTAACATGGGTAGAAAGTTCCTGGAAGCTTGCATGAGAGCTCGGGCGTCTAGTAACCCAGGTAGAAAATATCCCGGACATACACCTATCCTCCTGCTAAAGAAATCTTTTTGTACATTGGCTCTGATTTGGGATATCCATTTAATATCTCGGGTCATTCATGACCCGGACTCTGATGGGAGCATCATATAGCAACAAAAAAAGTGTGGATTCATAAATCCGTGGAAGACGAGCACGGATTCATAAATATGTGGCAGACTATTACGGATTAATAATATGTTCCTACCACAGATTTCTTTAATCCAGTCAAATCTTACTTTTAATAAATAATTATATTTAATTTAAACTTTTAAAAAAAATGATGAATCCAGGAAAGCTACAAAAGATTCTTACTTATATGGGATTTACTGGTCAGTCGGGTGAGTTTTCTTAAAATAATATAATTATGCTTTAAATGAAAAAATTAAAGCTGCTATCAAATTATGTTCCTTTTAACTATGTGGTGCAACTTCTTTAATTTATCTGTAAAAATAATCTAAATTCAAAAGTTTCAAGTTTATAATCTTATAAGGTCCAAAATACGATAACGTAATCCAACTGTATGTAAATCTAAGAAAAATGAAAAATGCATAATTAAATTATTTTAATTGCATTTTTTTGAATGTGATAGGCATATTTACATGTTTAAAATATGGTTTTCTATTAGAATGCATAAAACTATGTTTTAAAGGTTATTCGAGACTCGATCGAGGAACGGAGACCGGGGATCGTAAAGAAAAAATATTTTTATTAAATGATTATTTCTAACTATTTAATATAGGGTATATTTTATTTGTTATTTTCAAAAATGATGTCTTTTGAGTTGTTTGTACGCGCCGAGTCGTATTTGAAACTGGCAATTGATTTTTGAAGAAAATAAGGACTTTTTGGAGGCTCGGCTAATATTTTCTAAAATTTTCCTAAACAAAATATTTTAACTACTATCTAATGGGCCTATTGGGCCTAAACATGTACCAAGTATTTATATCAAACTTGGATCTCCTAAACCCTATTTTCTACACCATATTTCACGCCTACAAGCTTCAAAGATTCCTAGGGTTTTTTCATCAATACACACGAACACACACACAAAAATTTTAAAGGCCATTCATGTGATTTTGAAGAAGGAATTTCAGCAAGGTCTTCTCCCCCGTCTCTCCGCCAATGTCCCTCGCTTCAAAGATTGTTTTTCGTGCGTGAAATACGCAAAGGCACGTCTTAATCTTCTTTCACTCATCGTACATACCATATTATGTGTATTTAACATGATTGCATGAAAATATGATACAATTTCTTATATTTTCGTTTTTATAGCGATACATGATCAAAACTTGAGTTTTCATGCTTTTAAATCCATGTTTATGTTGCACAAAGGAGATGCCATGATGAAGCTATGAGAAGGGACATTTTTTAGCATGATTAAGGGTCCATAGAGTCTTGGCTAACGGCTGGACAAGAGGGGAAACATGCTGAACGAAATTTGGGATTGTAGAAGAACTAAGGTTTCGTTTTTTGGTCCTTGAAGGGTGCGGCTGCTGGCTGCTATTTGAGCACGTCCAGGAGTTCTAAGGGGGTCTAGCCATGGTCCTAGATGGGTTAAAGGATGGCTGGAGCGAGGTAGGGCTGGAGTGCTAGGTTTGGTCGCGTAAAACTTGTGGAGATCGTGTTTGTTTGCTGCTCGTGCACGGCTTGTAGGGTGTGGTCCAGCAGCTAGACTAGGTCCTAGGATGGTTGGTTAGGGTCTGGACATGATGGTTAAGGGCCAGGCTTGAAGGAACTCATGGTTGTTCAAGCTAGGGTTTTTCGAAACTAGGGCATAAAAATTCAGTAGCCTTCTAAGCTGGTTTAAAGGTTTTAATTGGCTTGATTTGGTTTGCATAGGGTATGGTTAGGTGTTAATAAGCTATGGTTCAAGTTTGGCTAAGTTTCGAGTTGATTCGGGTTAAAACCGAGACGTAGGTTTAAGTTTTAAAACAAATTGGGAAATTAGTCGAGGAGCTTAAGTTTACGTCTAAGAAATATTTATGGGTGTATTTTAAGGTGTTATGCCAAGTTTGGATGGATTTGGGTCGTCGTTTTAAGGTCTATGAGTAAATTGGGAAGTTAGGGTTTCAAGAGCAAAACGATTATTTTACACATGAAAAATGTTAGATGTACTGGCAGTGCCCTGAATGCTCTAATGAATGTTAAAATGATTATTTTGAAAGTTTATGGAATTTTATGGTGAAAACGATAAATGCAGAAAGACGTGTTGCATACTTGGTTTAAAGAAAAATGATATCATTGCATTTATTTTTATAAAGTGATGGAAACGAGGAAGAATGTTCGGAAGGAAGTGATTTAATTGTGATGGTAAGGAAATGAGGATTCGTGAGAGACGAAGCCACAATGGAACCCGTTTATGGGACAAAGCCCCGGGGGAACCCAACGACCGAATTTCCATCGAAAAGATATGATAATATGTAAGACCAAGTCTCAGTTGACGAGTAAGAGTGTGGCTGATGTCCCCTTGACTATAGGTCAAGGCATGTAACGAAAAAGTGGTTAATAACGTTGCCTCGTCGTATGGTGCAAAGTATATATATATATTCGGCCGAAAGTATTTAAGAAATGAAACAAAAAAAATTCTCTAGTATATTTTAAAAAAAACGAATAATGATCGTTTCAACCACAGTTTCAGGACGAGTAATTTGTAATTTTTTTTAATGACACGAGAATCTACATTTATTGTTTTTTGATGTATAAAGTGTAAATTTACAAGTTATACTAATCAAATAAATCATATTAGACAAATTTTTAAGATATACTAACCAAAATAATATTGATAATAAAAATCGAATTCTTAATCATTCAATCAAGAATGAGATGCTGTACGAACTTGTAGACCTCTTGCACGTACCCTTTACGCATGTTATTACATTAAACGAGGTTGGCAGAAAAATCGCCGAACCGGCTAAAATAATGTTAAAATTATATTTTTTCTGGATCACAACATAGTAAACGAGGATGAAGAATGAATTCACATCTCGAAAAGAAATCATTCGCATGAAACATAAAATCTCCTATATATGGGATCTTTTCTTTGTAATTATAATATTAAGTACATATCACAATACGATTAACAGCAGCTCATCGGAGGAAGATCGGTGTTCGTTCCGTAATTAGCCGGCGCCGGTTTCCTGAAAGCCATGCTGCCGAAGAAGAAAAACCCCACAAAATGTCCGGCGATAGCCACGAGAAACACGCCGGCGTTGAAAGACATGACGGCGAGCATAACAAGATAAGCCAGACCAACCCTCAACGCATACATGAGAGACTGCAGCAGCCCCGCCACCGCGCCGTGGCGGGAGGCTTCGGGGAGGATGTTGCAATGGGACAGCCACTCCACAAACATGGCAAAGAAAAAGACCACAGCCAGTGCGAGGAAGTACATACCGAGACGATCGTAGCCCGGCCATCCGTGGAATAGAATCTCTGCGTTTCTGCCCCAGAAGAAGGTCATGTGCATCATCATGTGGCGGTGGCCCATCATCGTCATGGTGCTGTTGGGTGGCTGAGGCATATGTCCGCCGCCGTTCATCTCCGCTGATCGATGGTATTTTTGATGGGATAGAGAAATGGTAGGGAAAGGCGTTTGAGTTCGTTGGGATCATTCAATGGGCGTGATCGTACAGTGCAGTAAATCTTGGGAAGTACATCATATCTTTTTCAACAATTTAACTAAGAGTTATATTGATTTTCTTTCTAAAAATACATTGTATTGATTTTATTTCTATATTTTCGCTGGATATGATAATTTCAAGGGAGAACAACTATTTCGGTAGATTTTACTGTCATATTTTTTATTTTTAATTTAATCATGCAAATTTATAATTTTAGATACTAATTTACACTATTTTAAATTTTGATTTTTTTTCATTATAATATTGATGTGATTGTTAGAATAATTCAATTATCATAAGTTTTTGTTATTGACAAAATTACAACATCAAGTTGTTTTAGAATCTAACCGTTATCTTTTATATTTACAGGCTTTTCGATTGCTGGATCAAGTTAGATCGCTTAAGAATTACTATTAACTCAAGTTGCGGAGATCATTTGTCCTCTAGACAGACCAAATCAGAAACTAAGTACACAAGTATAATAGTAAATCTCTAATTACGGTTAATTATCAATCCCAACAAAATTTACGATGGACAATAGTTTTAAAATACTTTAAAATAGACCTCGAGTCCAGAAAAATTTCGACACGATTTACTCATAAATAGCACATGTCAGAAAAATCAAACAATAGTTTATATAAAATATACTCGAACTAGAATCATTTAAAACATAAATCGCTGTCAAAAAACCTATAGTTGCATGACCATAACTAAACGTAATTTAAAGTCACACACAGAGCTCACAAACACACACACGATAATACAATCCAAATAGCTCCAAGTACTCACAAATAATAATACAGCTACATCTATCCGAGACATAAACTCTGACATAAAAAATATTGAAAAGACTCCCAACTCTGACAAGACCAAATATATCCAACTTCAACCACGAGCTCCACGGATTCTCTGTCTGGTGCTGCAAAATTAATCCAGTGACCTACCATGGTTCCCTACAGCCACCACAACAATCCCCCAGTAAAAACTAGGGTTAGAATTCTGATATGAAACAATTAAACAACAACTATAAACATAAATCATGAATAAACATATATATAAAATGATATATGCAATGCATGTATTAGAGCTCAATAACCACGGGATAATTGAAGATAAATAAACGGTACGATATCAACAATAATGTTGCTCCAGAAACAACACAAAGGAGCTACATATGCTGCTAAACTGCACTGTCCAATATGTGAGATATGTCGTGTTGTGTTAAAAAAATACCCATGATTCGACCTTCAACGGTACAACATGAATGGCAACGAAATAGAGATGGCTGACACAATCCCAGCTCTCATCCTAAAAGGCTGCACTTATAACGAGATTTCTCAATCGTATCTATAGTCTTAAGTGTATCAAATAAAAGTCTATCATCTACACCATGATCACGAGATAAATAACAGATGTCGAATGACAACAAACAACAAAATACGGTTAACAAGAACAATATTACTTAAAATGTATGTCATAATATCATGACATATGCTAAATACCACAAAATATGTCAAATAAACAAACATATAAAGAACAAGGCATTTAACATTTCATATCAATCCAAAAATCACATAAACAACTATAACAACACATAAATATGCTTAACACGTAATTTATGTGTTATCATCATATGTTATTGAACTGTAAAATTTATATACCCTCAATGAAAATGAAATAATCAACTGGAACTTCCAAATTTATCACTTCGACCTACAATGATTAAGATATACCAATAAGCCGCATAAATCCACTAAATATCAACAAAAACTAAAATAATCCAACTATTAATCCAAAATCACCAAATTCGAATAATTTCTCCAGAAACTCAACTTGGCTAATTATTAACTAAAACTAAAATAATCCAACTATTAATCCAAAATCACCAAAGTCGAATCATTTTATCCAAAAACTCAACTTGGCTAATTATTAACTAAAACTTCGTCTCAAAACTCCAAAAATTCTCAAAACTCCAAAAATTCAAAAAGTTCCATAGTATTTCCAAAATTCGCAATGTTCGACTTTCCAATCTTTTTCTTAACACTAAATTAATCCTAAAAGTAATGAAATATCGAGTATTCCCAAAAATATTATACAATTAAATTCGACATAATTTATAGATTCATCGAATCTAAGGTTTCCAATCGTCGAACCTACTACAAATACCACTGTTGATAACAGTACAATAAAATCGATGAAAATGAATTAAATCGAATTGGAAAAAAAACTCGAATTTGGTTAGCCTTTAAATCTGAACTAGATGCTGGAATTGAGATTCAATTACCGCAAGAGTCGAAGCTAGAACAAGATGAAACTCGAGCTTAAAAGTCCTAAAATCTCGAAGTTTAGCTGAAAATGCACACTGATCACGCAGCCAAATCTCATTGGAAAATCGAACTAACAGCTGGAATCGAGCTCGAAAAATGAAGAAGATCAAAGCTAAAATACGCCGGAACTGAAATAGTAGTAGTACACAGATGAAAGACCACATTCACGACTAGAAAAGCTCAATTCTTGGTTTGAAACGAACGAAAATATTTTGTCTTGGATCAACTAATAATCTAATCTTCAATAATTGACCATAAATCAGTCAAAATTGAAGCAAACTCACATGAAGAAACGAAAGAGAGCAGCGCTCAGATTCTACTGAAATAGGGCAGCAAAGATGGGTTTCAATCTCGTGACTCAAGCCATCAAAAATCTTTATTCTTAGCTTGAATTGAAGCTTAAGATGTGTGGAAAAACACCCTTCAAGAATTTTGATATATCGACATTGCTATAGTGGTTGCGAAATTGAGGGGAATGGGGATGATGGATTTGGGTTTTCTAATGTTTTTTCTTATTTTTAAAATTTTAAAAACTAAATGATGTTAAAAAATATGAATTGTATTATTTGAATGTTAAAAATAAGAATGTTGAATGTTGAATGTTGAAAATAAGAGTTGTAAATATTTAAAATAGTGCGTGATGATGTATGTAATGATGTATTTATTTTTGAATTATTTCAAAAGAAATTCTATAAATAGGTCTCTCAATGTGTGAAGAAAACACAATCGAGTAGAGAGAAAAATTTATAAAGTGTGTACTTTGGTAAATTTTGAGAGTTTGAGATTTTTACTTTTTACCGTAAATTTTTACTTTTAACACGTTATCAGCACGACACTCGAAGGTTCGATTCTCCATATTATTCCAAACTCCAAAACACAATAAAAATGTAACAATATTAAAAAATAAGAGTATTTACTTTACTGTTTATTTATTTTTATTTTATGTATATTTAATGTATAATATCATGTTATTATATAAAAAGAGTATATGACACTTCATTATAATAACGTGGTGTGATTACACTGCTTATATAATTTTATTGTGTTACTGTTTAATTATTGTATATATATATATATTAATAATATCATGTTATTATATAAAAAGAGTATATGACACTTCATTATAATAACGTGATGTGATTATTTCATTATTTATATATTTTTATTGTGTTATATAATAATTTTATATATTTGTATAATGTTACAATATTATATAAAAAGAGTCTCTGACTCCTCATTATGATATTGTGATTTGATATACATAATTATTTAAACATGATTAACATTATATACATCATATTATTACCAAAATTTACACATACATACATTTATTTTTAATATTTTGTAACCGTCATAAACGGTTAGTTCTTACCCTATAAATATGACTTCACAAACACATTCAATCACTCCAACTTACTCTTCCTCCCCTAAAAATTTTCTTCATCAAAATTTTCGAAGAAGAAGAAGATGGCTCTTTCATGGTCATTTTGTATAATTATTATGGTTATTATACTCATTAGTCTTGTATTTTTCGGAGAATATCCGCCACGCGTTTTTTCTTTATTTTTAAGCATGCATGTAATTATAATTTATCCGTTACTTTGTATTGTCATTTTAAGAAATTTATAACTTAACTAATAAAATGCATTGTTATTTTTATAATACCACCATTTCAAACTTGGCAAATCTCGAATTTGTTGCGCTCGACATTACAGGAAAAGATTATATACCATGGACTCTTGATGTAGAAATGCATCTTGAGTCATTAGGTCTAAGCGAGACTATTAAAAAAATGGTGTATCTTCATCACAAGAAAAAGCAAAAGCTATAATATTTCTGTGTCGACATCTTGATGAAGGTTTGAAATATGAATACCTCATCGGAAAAGATCTCATGGCTCTATGGAGAGGATTAAAAGAAAGATTTGAACATATAAGGGAAGTTATAATTCCGACCGCCCGTGATGAATGGAATATGTTGAGATTCCAAGATTTTAAGAAAGTAAGTGATTACAATTCGGTGATGTATCGATTAATATCGCAATTAAAATTTTGTGAACATGAGGTTACGGAATCGGAAATGCTTGAAAAAACATTTTTCACTTTTCACGCATCAAATATAACTCTACAGCAACAATATAGAATGCGTGGATTTGCGAGATATTCTGAACTTATTGCCTATCTTCTTGTGGCGGAAAATAACAACGAGCTGTTAATGAGAAATCATCAGTCCCGACCCACTGGATCAACAGCATTTCCAGAAGTAAATGTTGTAAGTAAATATGAATTTAAACTTGGAAACCAAAATCAAATTCAAAGACAAGGTTCTGGTCGAGGTCGAGGACGTGGACGTGGAAATGGTCGCGGCCGTGGTTTTGAAAACAATAGAGATAGTTATTTGATAACTCATCTCCAAAGGGCGTCACGAACCACCCACTGAAAAGGTATCATGAGAATATGAGTGTAAATCAAAATCATTCAAAAAGATTTGAAAGTTCTTGTTTTAGATGCGGCACTCCTGGACATTGGTCTCGTATTTGTCGAGCCCCCGAGAACCTTTGCAAGCTCTATAAAGAATCGATAAAGGAGAAAGAAAAAGAGACCAACTTCACTAAACACAGTAGCCGTATGAGTGATTCAACTCATTTTAATGCTGTAGATTTTCTGAACGATTTCTTTGGAAATGATCAATATGCTGGTGGAATAGAAATGAAAAATATTGATGCTACAGATTTTCTCAAAGATTTCTCTGAAATGAACAATATATTGGTGGAATGTAAATGTAAAATAATTTATTTTTTATGTACTCATATGATAATGTTTTATTGTATAATTATGATATGCATTATATTTTTCAATAAATTACATATGTATTGTCGGTAATTTTTTTCATTGCATATTTTTTTGAAGTTCAAATATGGAAACTTCTATGAACAAAGGTAAACAAGGAACTAATCCCATGGAAGTTTGTATACCTGATAGTGGTACAACACACACTATACTTCGAGATAAAAGATATTTCTTGAAACTAAAACCAACAAAAACAATGGTGAATACAATATCAGGTCTTGTAGACTTGATAAAAAGTTGTGGTAAAACACATTTTTTGTTACCTAATGGTACAAAATTTATGATAAATGATGCTTTGTATTCACCACAATCGAAAAGAAATTTGTTGATTTTAATGACATATATTTTCATGGGTATGATACTCATACAATAAATGAAAGAAATGAGAAATATATGTGTCTTACCACATATAAATCAGGAAAGAAATATGTAGTTGAAAAACTAACAATGCCCCCTACTAGATTGCATTATACATATATAAGTCCAATTGAATCGAACATGGTAGTTGATAATTCTTCAGTATTGATCAATTGGCACGATCGATTAGGACATCCTGGTTCAACAATGATGTGAAGAATTATAGAAAATACACATGGTCATCCGCTGAAAGACCAGAAGATCTTTCAAAATAATAAGTTTCAATGCAAAACATATTTTCTTGGAAAACTTATTATAAGACCATCACCAGCTAGAATCCAAAATGAATCACCTATGTTTCTCGAACGTATTCAGGGTGATATTTGTGGGCCAATTCGTCCACCATGTGGACCATTTAGATATTTTATGGTATTGATCGATGCCTCCAGCAAATGATAACATGTATGTTTATTATCAACTCGGAATGTGGTATTTAGTAAAATTACGGAATTAATTTCTCGATCACACAATCAAGAAAATTAGACTTAATAATGCTGGTTAATTTACTTCCCAGACTGTCAATGATTATTGTATGTCAATGAGAATCACTGTTGAGCATCATGTTGCTCATTACATACACAAAATGGATTAGCTGAATAATTGATTAAACGTCTACAACTGATTGCTAAACCAATGATTATGAAAACAAAACTCCATGTTTCTATATGGAGACACGCAATTTTACACGCTGCTGCATTAATTCGCATCAGACCAAGTGCATATCATAAATACTCCCCATTGCAGTTTGCATTTGGTAAAGAACAAGATATTTCTCATTTAAGAATTTTTGTATGTATGGTATATGTGCCTATTGCACCACTTAAACGAATAAAAATGGGACCTCAAAGAAAAAGCAGAATTTATGTTGGTTATGATAGCCCATCAATCATTCGATATCTTGAGCCTCACACGGGCGACGTGTTTACAGCACGTTTGCTGATTGTCATTTTAATGAGGAAATCTTCCCAATGTTAGGAGGAGAAAAGAAAAATATCGAAAAAAAAATTATATGGTATACATCATCATTGTTACATCTGGATCCAAGAACTAAACAATGTGAAAAAGATGTACAACAAATTGTGCACTTGAAAGAATAGTAAATCAGATATCAGATGCATTTGCAGACACAAAAGGGGTAACTAAATCATATATATATGCTGTAAATGCCCCTGCTCAAATTGAAATTCCAAATAAACAAATTGAAGACACTCATGATATCATTAAACGCTTAAAGCGTGGAAGGCCAATCGGTTCCAAGGATAAAAATCATTGAAAAAGAAAAAGCATAGAGAAACATGATGATCACAAAATAGAGAATGATATTCCAGCAGAAATACATGATGATGAAAATGTTCCGTCAGAACCACAAACTGACGAGAATCGTGAAATATCTATCAATTATATTAATACTGGAAAAATATGGAACCGAAAAGATATAAAAGAAATTGATGAGATATTTTCTTACAATGTGACATTTGACATCATAAATGACAATGAAGATCATGAACCAAAATCATTTGGTAATGTAAAAATCGACAGGACTTGATAAAATGGAAAGACTCCATCCAGGTTGAATTGGATTCGCTAAATAAACGTAACGTTTTTGGGCCTATAATCCTTACACCTGAAGGTGTAAAACGTGTTGGGTATAAATGGGTTTTTATTCGAAAACGAAATGAGAAAAATAAAATAGTAAGATATAAAGCACGACTTGTTGCAAAAGGTTTTTCTCGAAAACCTGGAATTGATTATGAATAAACGTATTCTCCTGTTATGGATGCAATCACGTTTCGGTATTTGATTAGTTTGGTGGTATCTGAAAATTTACAAATGCGTCTTATGGATGTTGTCACAGCTTACTTATACGGATCACTATATACTAATATATATGAAAATTCCTAAAAGATTTAAGATGCCTGAAGCACAAAATTCAAAACGCAGAGAATGTTATTTTGTGAAATTACAAATATCTTTATATGGGTTAAAACAATCCAGCCGAATGTGGTATAATCGGCTAAGTGAACACCTAATGAAAAAGAGATATGTAAACAATTCAATATGCCCTTGCGTTTTCATTAAGAAAACAACATTTGGATGCGTAATTATTGCTGTATATGTTGATGATTTAAATATCATTGGAAGGAATAAGAAAATTCAAGAAGTTGTGTCGTACTTGAAGGAAGAATTTGAAATGAAGGACCTTAGAAAAACAAAGTATTGTCTGGGTTTGCAAATTGAACACATAGAATGTGGAATATTTGTTCACCAGTCAAATTATACAGAAAAGGTCCTTAAACATTTTAATATAGATAAATCAAATCCTTTAAATACTCTAATGGTTGTTAGATCATTAAACATAGAAAAATATCCATGCCATCCATGTGAAGATGATGAAGTTATTCTTGGTCTAGAAGTACCATATCTAAGTGCTATTGGTGCTCTTATATATCTTGCAAATTGAACAAGACCTGATATATTTTTTGCTGTAAATTTATTGGCAATATTTAGCTCATATCCAACAAAAAGACACTGGAACAGAATTAACATATATTCCGTTATCTACGAGGATCGACAGACTTGAGACTTTTGTATTCAAAAGATACCAATTAAAGCATAATTGGTTATACTGATGCTGGGTATTTATCTGATCCACATAAGGCACATTACCAAACCGGATCTATATTTACTCGTGGAGGCACTGCAATTTCTTGGCGTTCACAGAAACAAACACTTGTAACAACTTCATCAAATCACGTCGAGATTATTGCACTACATGAAGCAAGTCGTGAATGTGTGTGGATAAAATCAATGACTGAACATATCCAAAACTCATGCGGATTATCATTCGACAAGAAGTCCGTGACACTATATGAAGATAATGCTGCATGTGTTGCTCAAATAAAAGAAGGATACATAAAAAACGACAAAACTAAACATATTCCCTTTAAGTTCTTCGCATTCACACAAGAGCTTGAGAAGAATAAAGATATTGATATTCGTTACATTCAATCAAGTAAAAACTCATCAGATCTCTTCACAAAGGCACTTCCTACAACAATATTCAGAAAGCATATATATAACATTGGGATGCGCAATCTATGAAATTTGTGAAGAATCGTTCGTGTTAACATGAGGGGAAGTTTAGGTGACTGCACTCTTTTTCCCTTACTATGGTTTTTATTCCAATTGGTTTTTCTTAGTAAGGTTTTTAACGAGGCAGTATAAAACACGTAATGAAGACAATCATTGTATAATGCTCATCATCACAAGGGGGAGTGTTGAAAAATATGAATTGTAATATTTGAATGTTGAAAATAAGAAAGTTGAATGTTGAAAATAAGATTTGTAAATATTTAAAATTAGTGTGTGATGATGTATTTATTTTTAGATTATTTCCAAAGAAATTCTATAAATAGGTATTTCAATATGTGAAGATAACACAATTGAGTAAATATAAAATTTTATAAAGTGTGTAGTTTGGTAAATTTTGAGAGTTTGAGATTTTTACTTTTTACCATAAATTTTTACTTTTAACAAATGTTTATATATTTATCTATGTGTATATATATGTGTGTGATTTATTTATTATTTATAAATAATAAATGATGTCCAATTAATCTGGTTTCTTTGAAATTTTCGCACTCATGTGTTATTTTAATTCTATATGTATTTTATATCATTTGAATCTCCAATATTTTAATATATATATTTTTTACATACTTTCTAAATTTATTTGACATAAATAATTAGTTTTAATTTAAAAACTCAATAAATATTCTAATTACGTCAAATCAGATCATAAAATACAGGTCCTTACATTTTTCTATACTTAAAAAAACATTGTCCTCAAAATTTCTATTTACACACGATACGAATATAACAAACTCATTCTTCTGTTTCCACAGATTTTTCTTCTACAGTATGTCTTGACCACATAACTCAAACAAGCGGTATAACTTTTAACGAAGAACTTTATCTTTGCGATCCAGAATACAAACATGATACTCAATATACAGGGATGGATGAAGCTCAACCTCATCAGGTTGAATCACATGAGACAAATCAGGCTCATACTTGCGCAACATAGACAAATAAAAGTGGATGCCAGACAACGACCGTAGAAACTCCAACCGATAAGTGCAAGTCACAATATGCCCAAAAATCTTATCGAGGCCAATGTATCGAGATGACAAATTACCTGTCATACCAAAAGTAACAACACCCCTGAACGATGAGATCTTCAACAAAAACTCCTACTTGAAATACCAAAGGTCTTCGACGTTTATTACCATAACTCATTTGACGATCATGGGCAGCTTTTATTCTCTGACAATCAACATAACTTGTCATGCATTTCTTTAACAATCTCAGGTCCAGTAAATTGCTTTTCACCAAACTTATCCAAACAGAGAGGTAATCGACATATTCTGCAATAAAGAGACTCGAAAGGAGGCATAACAATAGTCACCTGAAAATTGTTGTTACAAGAAAAGTTCACTAATAGTAAAGCTTCTTGCCAAGTTTCTTTGAAATCCATAACTAATGCTTAAAGCAAATCCTCGAAGGTCTGGATCGTACACTCTATCTGACCATCTGTTTGAGGATGTTACACAGTACTCATCGCAAGTCGTGTGTCCATTTCTCTTTGCAAACGAGTCCAAAATTTCGAAGTGAATCTAGGGTCACGATATGAGGCTATTGCAACTTGAACTCCATGCAGTCTCACTACATTCTCTATACACAAAAGAGATATCTTTTTGTATGAATAAGTTCTTTCATATGGAATAAAATGAGTCGATTTAGACAGTGTATTGACCACCACCCAAATGACATTTCCTTGAATCTGAAAATTCAAACCAAAAGTGCAGATATCCTCATGTAAATAAATATAGATAAGAGATAACGTAACCCCTGCAACTTTACGACTCAAGCATCGACAATTACATTTACCTTGCCCGGTTGGTACCAAATCTCTAGTTGCAATCTTTCAACAAATCTATGCAATACCTATGTAAGGTCCAAAATACGATGATGTAACCTAACTGCATGCGAATATAGGGAAAATGAAAAATATTTAATTAAAGGGTTTTAATTGCATGAATTGAATATAGGATGAATGCTTACATGTTTAAAATGCACATTTCGACACGAATGCATGGAACTATGTTTTAAAACTTATTCAAGATGCAATCGAAGAACGGAGACCGATGGCTGAAAAAGATAAAATATTTTATTAAATAATTATTTTTAATTATTTAAAATATGGTATATGCTATATGGTATTTTCGAAAGTGGGGTGTTTTGAGGTGTTTTTTGTAACGTCCGAAAAACCAACCTACGTAAACCACATCCATGCAAAATTATTTTAATTGCTTAATTGTTTTATTTAATTACTTTTAAATGCTTGCATGATATTTATTAAGTGATTAGAAGTATTATTACATGGTTAAATGCTTATATGACATAATTTCATGAAATTAAAGGATTTTACCCGAATATTCGATAACAGGCAGGGGAAAGGAGACCGGGGATGACCAAGACAAGAATAATTATTTTTCATTAAATAATTGCAAGGCTTCCTAATATGATTAAAAAAAATGATTTAATTTTTTTAAAAATATTGGAGTTCGAATTATTTTACGAG
Organism: Primulina huaijiensis; assembly: GCF_012295235.1. Lineage (NCBI taxonomy): Eukaryota > Viridiplantae > Streptophyta > Magnoliopsida > Lamiales > Gesneriaceae > Primulina > Primulina huaijiensis. Next base: position 7,399,420 of record NC_133320.1, read on the forward strand.
TCGAGCTCGATTTTTCACAGGAAGTCGGTTTTGGGCAAATAAGAATTTTAAAAGACCAAAAATATTATTTTTGGGAAACTAATTTTATAAAATTTTATGTTTTAATTAAATAAGTGTTATTGGGCTCAATTTAATTATTTAAAGAAGGCCCAATTGCACTTAAGCTTGCAAGCCCAAAACCAAAGCCCATTAACATGTTGATTAAAATTATAAATAGGGCTCATAGGCTTTCATACCCTCACAAATCAGCCTCCATCAGCCGAAAAACACCTTACACACACAAGATTTTCGAAAAATAGTAAGGAAAGGCTAGAATCCTTCGTCGTTTGGTCGTCCAACTTCTCACCCTCGCCAACGACTGTCTATTCGAGCGTTATAAAAGCAAATGCACCTTTCCTAAACTCTTTTAAACATCATACAAATCATAATATGTGTGTGTTAATTGATGATGCATGAAAAAAATATGGGTGTTCGATTATTTTACTGTATTATAAGTATTTTCAACGTTTTTACGATTTCACGCTTGTTGAGGTAACGTTATGATTCCCGAGGGTTAAGCCGCCGATATATGATTAAATATGGATGAAATATGAACAAAAAATGATAAATTAAATAGAAAACAAGGCTGGAATCATCGCATAGCAAAGGATGAGAGAAGCCAAGGGTTCTATGTGCAATTCTCGTGCATTAACATTCATGGGGCTCGATGGTTTGCATGGGGGCTCACGGCTTGGCCGGGGCTTGGGTTGGGGCCTGGGCTAGACGTGGGTCAGGCCAGGGGTCTCGCTGCTGGGGCTGGGTGGCTCAGGGTAGGTCCATCAGGGTCCAAGGGAGATGGGCAGGGGTCGGGCCAGGGGTTGGTGCAGGTGGGTTCGCCGTTGGCTCGAGGGAAACGTGGGAGAGGCATGGAGTCACGCGCGGCTGCTGTCTTGTTTCAGATGGTTCGTGCGTGGGTTCAAGGATCTAGGATGGGGTTGTTTGGGTCTGGACGTGGTGCAAGGTTGGTTAGGGTCAGGTGGGCTCGGTGGTGGCTCGGCTGGAAGAGTCCTAGGCTAACTAGGATTCCGAGTGCAACTAGGATACACACATGCATGCAATCGGGTTGAGGGGCAAAAGGGTTCTGAGCGAGCTAGAGCAAGGCTTGGTCAGGAGGGTGCCTAGGTAGGTTAGCTAGGGTTTGGATTGAGGTGGCTCGACCATGGCTCGAGTAAATAAGGAGTTGGCTCGGATTGTTCAAACAAGGGTCATATTTCGAGTTAATTTAATAAAATTGGAACCATGGGTCCACGAGTGTGGTTCATGGCTTACAATGGTAGATTAGATAATAAAAATGTTATGTTTAAAATTTGGGATCAAAATATTAAATTTTGAATTTATCCGGGATTTAATCGCCTTTCGAATAATTATTTAAAGAATTAATTGAAAAGCCTCGAATTACGCCGAATAAAATTATGAAAAATTGTATTTAAACTTAAATAATTATTTAGAATAAACCCATGTCATTAAAAGTAAGAAAAAGATAAAATCGAGAATTTTTACGTCTAGGGGCAAAACGGTAATTTTACACTAGGAAAATACATAAAAGCTTGGCAGCGTTCTGAAGGATCATAATGCATGTTAAAGGATATTTTATGATTTAAACTGATGATTTTGATGTAAATATTATATTCTATTATTTATGGATATTTTATGATTTATGGTAAAAGCTGTGCAATTTTCACCTTTTAAAATGCTATTTTGGAGAGTTATGATGATTTATGATTTTAAAAGAAAAAGAAAAATATTTTGAGGGATGTGAATTGACTGTAACAAATGATATATTATTTTGTAGAGATGATATGAGGGCCAAGGCCCCAGAGAGAGCCCATATTCGAGCCAATGCCCCAGAGAGACCCCGTTTACTGGCCAAGGTTCCAGAGGGACCCCTTCTATGGAAAAAGGCCCCATAGAACCCCGACGATCGTTTTTCCATGGTGGAGCCTAGTGCCCACCCCCATGGACCATGTAGAGCTAAGATTGCAGTCGACCGAAGGATAAAAGCTAGTCACTTTCAAGGATCAAACTTCACCCAAATGATAAGGATTTAAAGCTTTACGATTAAAATTATTTATGATATATGATTTATGCTTAAAAGCTTTTTAAATGATTTATTTATGCTTAAGTGATTTTTAAATGATTTTAAATAGTTTATTTACGCCCAAAAGCTATTTTAAAATAAAAGTATGATTTTTAAATGCTTGTGATTGTATATGTATTATTTACTACTCATGTTTAGATTGTGCTGAGTCATTAGACTCACTAGGTTTGTATGATGCAGGATTTGATGATTTATATGGGGTGCTGACGATTGAGTGGATCGAGTGCAGTAGTACACTCCCGAGTGACCTTTATGTTTTCGCACTGCTTGATAGATAAAAGATTTAAAGATTAATGTTAATGGTTTTATTAGAGATATTTTTATGCTTTAATTATTAATTGATCTTTTAAAGGTCGACATAAGATTTTTGGTTAGTTGACGATTTAGAGATTTATTTTATGCACCTGAGATTTAAATGTTAAATTATAATTATTTATGAAAATTTTAAGTTTATTTTTAATTAGTATTTTTGAGTTTATTAGTTTTTTTTTTTTTTTAAAAAAAAAGTCGAGGTCGTTTCATTTTTATACGCCGAGTCGTATTTTTAAACAGTATTCGATTTTCGACGAGAATATGAATTTTTTGAGAACTTGGCTAATATTTTCACGAACTTTCCTAAAAAATTATTTAAAAATTACTTAATGGGCTTAATGTGCCTATTATATCATGTTAATGGACTTAAACTTACACCACTTGTTTTATATCAAAATAAAAGCCTAAAACCCTATCCATAACCCCTTAAACCAACGCCCCACTCCTCATAATCATACAAGGACTCTCCCTCCCCCTCACCACATGCACACACGAGATTTTGAAGAAGGGAAGCCACGGTTTTGAGGAGATTTCAGCCTAGGATTTTCTACGTCGCCGTTCTTTGCATCGCCAACTCGTTTTCGTGCGGAATAAACGCAAAGGTATGCCTTAACTTTCTTCCAATCATCTTTCACACCATATTATGCATATTTTATTAAACTTGCATGAAAAATATGTGGCATAAGTTTTATTTTCGTTTTCATGGATACACTTGCATATAACTCATGATTTTGTGATCCAAAACTTATGACATCATTGCACAAAGGGGATGCCATGGTAGGGACATCATAGGAGACATTTTTCCAATGGATTTAGATTCCTTAAGAGCACACACAAGAGCTGGACAGAAAAGGTAGCGTGAGGCACGAGGATTAGAGTCCTTAAGAGCTAGGGTTCTTCGGCTAGGAGTCCTAGATGATCACGGTTTCAAGCTACTGTTAGAGCATGAATAAGAGACTCATGAGTGTTGCACGAGGGTCCTAAGATGGATGCACAAGAGCTAGCTCGAGGCGCTAGGGTGATCGTACGATGATGAGGCCGCGCAAGCTTGGAAGGGTGCGGCTGTTGGGGCTACGGCTTCTAGGCTGGTTAAGTTCAGTCCAGTAGGTTGCCTATGTTTTGGTTAAGGCCTTGAGAGGGTGGCCTAGGGTCTGGTCGTTGTGGACAAGGGCTAGGGTCGAAAGTTGGAGGATAACATGGGCTAGGGTTCGATCCATGCATGCAGAAAGTTCAGTAACCGACAGGGGTGTGTTCAAGGGTTCTAGTTGGCTTAGTTTGGGTTGAAATTAAAAGGTTTAGTTATGTGTTAGGAAGCTTTGGTTAAGTTTCGAGTTAATACGAGTCAAAACCGGAATGTATAAGTTTAAAAACGAATAGAGGAAATTATCAAAAACCTAAATTTTAAGTCTAAATAATATTTAAGGGAGTGTTTTAAGGTAATAGGTAAAGTTGGAATGATTTTGGACGTCGTTTCGAGGTCTAAGTATAAATATGGAAAGTTAACGATTATTTTACACCTAAAATTGTTAAACGTCCTGGAAGTACCTTGAATGCTGTAAATAATGTTAGTACGCTTATTTTAAAGGTTTATGAAATTTTATGATGAAACGTTAACGCTAAAAAACGTGTTGTATGATTGGTTTAAAATAAAAATGATTTATATACGCATGATGTTGATGGTGATGAGATAATTGATGGTTGATCTTGCTGGACTGAAGGTGCACACAACCCGAGGACCAGCGCTAGTTTTTTTACACTTATGTTTATGACTTATGCTAATGATTTAAGTTACTTTTAAGATTTTATGATTTATGATGCTTTTGAGAGAGTTTTTGGAAGGATGTTAGAGTTGAGTTATTTTTGAAAATGTTAAAGTTAGGTTGGTTGACGTTTTACGACTTCATGTATGAATTAATTCCTTTTGAATTTCAAATAATAGTTGGTTGATTTATTTTAAATGGTGCAAAGGTATCTCAAAAATATATTTGTATATATATATGTATGGTTTCGGCCGATTAGGGGGAAAAAAAATTTCTAGTACTTTTTAAGAAAAACGAGTAGTGGGCGTTTCAGTTGGAATCAAAACCATGTTCCTGCAAAGGGTTGTGCCACTGTCAGTTTCAGAAAGCTCAGTCGTCAAGCATCAACTCTGTAAATACAATTTCTTTACATGTTTTTTATGATGATACCTACATGTTTAAATGGTTTATATGCTTACATTACATGTTTAAAAGCCTTTTGAGGGTAAATGTCACATATGCTTAAAAGTTGCTCAAAAAGGGATTAGTATATGTTGCATGTTTAGAAAACCTAGATTTAATTTCATGTTGGTTACGTTTAGAATTTGAAAAACGTTCAGATATATTGCCTTCTAGACGTGCACCTAGTACTGATAGGCAAGCTGAGAATACTGAGGATCGTCAAGGGAATGCACCCCACCTCCTGATGGGGATGCTGCTATTCGTGTACGGGAAAGTATGGCACGTTTCTTTGAGCAGCAGTTTCAGCAGGCTCTGAGGCCACAACACGACGTTTATGATCAGTAGGTCCGAAGGAATTTTCTGGCACCACCGACCCATTTGCTGCTGAGAGTTGGATTCGATCACTTGAGGGGCACTTTCGTTACTTGAATATGAGAGACATTGATCGTGTTAGGTGTGCCACGTATATGCTTAGAGATGATGCTTCCCTTTGGTGGGAAGGGGCGGAACATAGCATTGATCTGGCCAAACTTACTTGGGCTCGATTCAAGGAAATATTTTATGAGAAATACTTCACTGTCGACTTCCAATGATGCTTGAAGCAAGAATTCATGAGTCTACACCAGGAGGACACGATTGTGGCTGAATTTGTGAGGAAGTTCGATAGGGGTTGTCACTTTGTGCCCCTCATTGCTAGAGATGTTGTGGAGAAATTAAGGCATTTCATGGATGGCCTCCGACCTATCATATGCCGTGATGTGATGATGATGCGACCGATGGACTATGCAGCAGCCATTTCCTATGCATTCCAAGCTGAGCAAGCCCTGAAAGATATTGATTATGAGATGCAGCTCAGAAGGCACCAACACCAACACCAACACCAACACCAACACCAACACCAACATAGCTCTCAGCCAAATAAGAAGCCATTTATGGGACCCAAGGGCAAGTGAAGAAGCTAGGACAACCAAAGCCACCACAACCTGAAGCACAAAAACTTGTAGAGAAACCACTGTGGGGAGAGATTATGTTATGCATGCTAAGGAAGCTGAGGAGGAGCCATACACGACTCTAATAACTGGTAACCTAGTTATTTAACGTTTTATATTGCTTTTATTGCATGAAATGTTAAATTTGTTATAAGAATTGATTTGGGATGATAAAGAACCTAGAATAAATTAGGTTGCATGCTCTACAATATATGAATTTAAGGATTGACATTAGAAATTATGGAAATCGAGCATGAAATATGAACCTTAATAATTCAAATGAGATAACTAAATCCAAATAAAATTTTAAGGCTTAAAATTGCGAAATAATCGAGAATAAGGGAATGAATGGAATTTTCGAAATTTTTAGGACCAAAATGCAAAAAGCCGAAACTTAAGGGATTTAATTGCACATAACCAAAATTCAAGGGGCTAAACCGAAATTTTGAAGAGTCCAAGGTCTGAAATGGAGATAACCGAAAATTTCAGGATGAATATGGAAGTTTCGAAAAATTCAGGGACTAAATTGTAATGTTTAGAAAGTTCAAGGGTTGTTTCGAATTTTAAGTATTTAAGGGCTATTTTACAATTTCTGGATTCCTAAGGGTTAAAAACATGATTTCCGAACGTTTAGAGCTCAAATTGATGAAATTCGAAATTCATGGGGTAAAAATAAGAATTTTCGAAAATCTTGGGGCTTAAAATGTAATATTCGAAACTTTTGGGGATGATAAAGCTATTCTCGAAACATTTTAGGGGCTAAAAATGCAATTTTTGATAGAATATTGGGATCCAAGCATTAAAGCTTCAAAAAACTTTGGGAAAATAGTGATAGAAATTCCTTAAGCCTCAATACGAATAGATTTGACAGTGTATTCATCGCAAGAAGGATATTTATTCTAGGAGTAACTACCTATGCATTGTTGGATTCGAGAGCTACACACTCATTCATATCCGAGACATTCGTCAAGCGACTAAATATTATACCCGAGGATATTGGATTGGGCTTCAAAGTTTCTATTCTTTCTGGTGATCAAATGATCGCTTTGAGCATTGTGAAGAATCTGGATCTTCGTTTGCAAAAAGATGTGGTCCGGACAGATTCTATCATATTTCCAATGCCTGAATTTGATATTATACTTGACATGGATTGGCTATCATTGAATGGAGCTTCGATAGATTTTCGGCAGAGGTCAGTGTCTATTCGATTGGCTAGTGGGAAATCTTTTGTCTTTGAGGCAGCAAAGAACAAGCAAATGCAGCACATTATCTCTTGTATGTGTACGAGGACACTTATGAGACGAGGATGCCAAGCTTTTCTAGCATGTGTTACTTTAGCGCATGTCCCTGACAGTCGGAGGATACAGGATGTTGAGGTCGTTAGAGACATTCCTAACGTCTTTCCTGAGGACGTTTCTGTTATTCCATCGGACCGTGAGGTGGAATTTTCTATTGAGTTGATATCGGGTACTGTACCAATTTCTAAAGCACACTATCGTCTACCGCCCGTCGAGATGAAAGAGTTAAAAGATCAAATTCAAGAATTGCAGGACAAGGTTTTATTCGCCCTAGTTGCTCTCCGTGGGGCATGCCGGTATTTTTTGTGAAGAAAAAGGATGGTAGTATGCGACTTTGCATCGACTATAGAGAGCTGACTAGGGTCACCGTTAAGAATATGTACCCGCTACCTAGAATTGAAGTTGATCAATTACAAGGAGCATCGATATTCTCAAAAATAGATCTTCGTTCTGGATAACATTAATTAAAGGTTAAGGAGTCGGATGTTCATAAGATAGCATTTAGGACTCGATATGGGAATTACGAGTTTATAGTCATGCCATTTGGGTTGACCAATGCGCCAGCGATCTTCATGGATCTTATGAATTACGTATTTCAACCTTATCTTGGATCAATTTGTTATAGTCTTCATCGATGATATTTTGATTTATTCGAAGAGTAAAGAGGAGCATAGTCAGCATTTGAGGACAGTACTGCATGTACTCCAAAATAGGAAATTATATGCAAAGTTCAGCAAGTGCGAGTTTCGGCTCAAGAGAGTGGCGTTCTTAGGCTACATCATTTCTATAGATGGAGTTGAGGTTGATCTGAGTAAAGACGACGCAGTGAAATAATGGCCCGTACCTAAGAGCGTAACCGAGATCCGTAGCTTCTTAGGACTAGCTGGATATTACCGAAAGTTCATACAAGGATTCTCTTCTATTGCGGTACCATTGATCGCCTTGACAAAGAAGAATGCAAAATTTATATAGGGATCCTAGCGCCAAGAAAGTTTTGACAAGCTAAAGCAAGCTTTGATTTCAGCACCAGTATTATCGATGCCATTGGGGCAAGAAGAGTATGTTCTTTATACAGACGCTTCGAAACTTGGTTTGGGCGCAGTTTTGATGCAAAATGATCGAGTTATAGCTTATGCGTTTAGACAGTTGAAAGTTCACGAGAAAAATTACCCCACACATGATCTTGAGCTCGCCGTAGTAGTATTCGCATTAAAGATTTGGACACATTACTAGAGGAGCAGAGTGGGGAAGGGAAAAAATTTTATTTTTCTTCTAAGACACCACCTAGTAGAGGAGCAGAGTGGGGAAGGAAAAAAATTTTATTTTTCTACTAAAGCACCGTCTAGTAGAGGAGCAGAGTTGGGAAGGAGAAAAATTTTATTTTCCTACTAAGGCACCACCTAGTAGAGGAGCAGAGTAAGGGAGGAGAAAAATTAAATTTTCCTACTAAGGCATCACCTATTATAGGAGTAGAGTGGGGAAGTAGAAAAATTTTATTTTCCTACTAAAACACCGCCTAGAAGAGAAGCAGAATTGGGGAGGAGAAAAATTAAATTTTCTCACTAAGGCATCGCCTAGTAGAGGAGCAGAGTTGGGAATGAGAAAAATAATATTTTCCTACTAAGACATCGCCTACTAGAGGAGCAGAGTTGGGGAGGAGAAAAATTAAATTTTCTTGCTAAGATATCGCCTAGTGGAGGAGCCGAGTTGGGTAAGAGAAAAATTTTATTTTCCTACTAAGGCATCGCCTAGTAGAGGAGCAGAGCGAGGGAGAAGAAAAATTAAATTTTTCTACTAAGGCATCACCTCATAGAGGAGTAGAGTGGAGTAGAGAAATTTTTATTTTCCTACTAAGGCATCACCTAGCAGAGGATGGAGTTCTTATAGCCTTCTTGCTAAGGGTCATGGGGTGAGGAACGGAGAGATGGTGGAGAGATCGAAAGTCATACATTATCTACTTAGGATGTGCCTAGTAGAAGAGAAGTAGATGTGAAACAAAAGTTAGATTTTATTTACTAACTTAAGTGTTGCAGAAGAAATGATGTGACCAGAAGGAAAGAGCTTCAGTTAGCTCGCACTCGGCAGATTTTATTTACTCTTGTGGTTTAAAAACATCAGAGATAAACTCGAAAGAAGCAGTAAATTCAAACGCAAAATACTTAATGTGGCGTAAAGCGAGTTTCGTACATAGAAAAAGTGCACAAAATAAGATAACCAGATAAAAGAATCATAGAATCCATGTCACATAATAGTGCGGAAAGTAAAGCAATGCAGTGCGTGACAAATACGGCCCAAAGGCATACATCGTCTGCGTGAATGAAAAATAGCATAAGTAAAGAAGCACAGTCTAAGAATCAGGAGTGAGACTCGCTATGAAATCCTCGATGTCGATGAAGTCGGTGGGAGCACCTGGCGGAGGGTAGCCGTGAGCCTTGAAGAGATCGACTGCACCCTTGAAACCCACCTCTAAGAAATGATAAGCTTTCGGACCACAAATCTCGTTGAATTCTTCAGACTTGAGGAATTCTTCCTTGAACGAGGAGGCTTCTGTAGCATGTTACGCCTTGGCGTCTTTAAGGTCCCTGCGGACTTGTAACGTTTCAGCTCGAGAACTCTTTAACTCCTCTTTCAGCTTCTGGATCTCTTTCGCTTGGTCTTCTGTCAGTCGCTGAAGCTTCTGTTTCTCCTTCAGAAGCTCGTCACGTCGAGTTTGGGTCTCCGAAAGCTCCTTAGCATGTGTCGCTTTCGCCTCGTATATGGTCACTTGAAGTTGGTCACGAAGAGCCTTACCTTCACGTAAATCGTGGCATGCGCTGGACCTGATAACGTCGGCGCGCTCAACCAACTCCCCAAGATACATGATACCCAGCAAAAAAGAGACAAAAGTGAGAGAACAAGAAAAATATCAATCGTATATTGAATATCGAGTTAAAGTTTGGAAGGAGAAATATACCTCGGTAAGGCTGCTGCATGTCCGACGGGCTAAATCAGACCATCCCAGTGAACTCAAGAAAGTTGCGTCTGCGTGGGAGGGGAGCTGAAATAATAGCTTCTGAGCTATGTGAGTAGGGCCTCGGCCCACGATAACTGACTCCGAGGTATACAAAAGATGTATCGCTGGCCCAGAAGGATGCTCATCATATGATCCAGACCCCTCTGTGGAAGATGCTGTTGTGACTGAGATATCGGAGATTTTGTGCTTCCTTTTCTGTTAGACTTATGGACTGGGGTCAGTAGACGTCTTCTCTTTGCCAAAATGAGGAGGGGACTTAGCCTAAGGAGACGGGGAGGAGACTCGCTTCGGGGTGGAGGAGGATGGTCCTACCTTCTTCTTTTTCACGGTAGTAGGTGAGCCGGCAGGCTTCTTCGCAGCAGTAGAACCATTTCCCTTCATTCCTGTCGTGACTGCGGGGATAGATGGCTTCTTATGTACCGATGTTGAACCCTCAACCTTTTTCTTTGCAGCCTCACAGAGCATTACGACATTCATGACTCTAGTACCTGCGAATAAAAACAATGAACCAAATGAGAATATTATCAAATAACACAATAAGCAAAAGAAAAACAAGAAGTGTGAAAAGGTGAGAATATCTATCAGCGTCCTCCTGCAGCTTAATTTTTGCGGGACTCAACCCCCATGGTACAAGAGATCTTCAGATAAGAGTTGGGGAATACTAAAGCATCGATCTCCTAGTACTCTCATTATGCGCATATATTCCTTATCTTTCTTGTAACCCTTGGAAAGCTTAGGTTTGGTGAAAGTAGGGTACCAATCCATGGAACATGTCAACTCTTTGGGGGACTGAATAAAGAAGAAGTATTTTTTCCAATCCTTTACATTACTAGGGTCCCCGTAAAAAAACTTATGGCTAGACCGAGAGGTCACAAAGAAAGGTCCTTTTTTCAACTTGGCTAAGACCAGGAAGTAGGAAAAAGTAGTGCAGTTCAAGGGAAGGTCTAAGGCCCTAAATAACACAATTAAACAACATATTAAGTGGAAATCATTGGGAGTTAGCAGACCTAGATGCACCTGATAGTAATTGCTCAACTCCTAGAGGAAATCACATTGGGGAAAGCGAAGACCTGCATCGAAATGGTGCTGAAAGAAATTATTGTAACCCTTGGGAGCTAGATAGGGTTGGTCCTCGGGGGTAGGAATGATGATCTGGTGAGAGGAAGGAATATGCCACAAAGCCCTAAGTTTTGACTCGCTAATAGGGGGGATATGAGACGATAAGCGGCCATACCATAGGTTATCAGGATTGGATATGTTCATTTGTTGGTTGACATGACGAATTTCTTTACCATGATGACTATGGGTGACGACCTCTTCCTCAGGGGAATCAAGGGTAAATTCAGGATCTTCTAAAGAAGTCCGACTCTCGTCAGACTCTCTATACTCGCTAGACCTCTCGGAATCACTTGAAGAATTAAACTCGGAATCAAAGGAAGACATATTTTCAAAGACAACTAAACAAATAAGACAGAAAACTGACCCGGATGAGACGTGGAAAAATACTCAAGAAATAAGACAACGAGTACGAGTAGGTGATGAGCACAAGGCGTGCTTGCCGAGAACTCAAGGGATGTGCAGGGCGAGTGCTCGAAGGAGGCCTGGCGTGCGGGCGAGGAGTGAGCAAGCGAGGGTGCAGGCGTGCGGGCGTGTGTGCGGGAGAGGGCGTGCAGGTGGTGGCGTGGGCGAGTGGATGTATGGGCAAGGGCGAGCACGCGGCTGGCGAGAGCGCAACGAGTGGATGGCGGGCAGGATGAGGCGAACGGATGTACAGGGGAGGGTGCATGCGTGCGGGCGTGCAGGTGGTGGCATGGGCGAGCGGATGTATAGGCGAGGGCGAGGGCGAGCGCGCAGCTGGCGAGAGCGTGAAGGCTAGCGGGGCAAGAGTGTGCGGCGAAGGGGCGAGAGTGAAGCCTGGAGCTAGGGTGTGGCTTGCGATGATGGGGCGAGCCAGGCGAGGGCGAAGGGGCGAAGGGCTGCGCTGGGCGAGGAGTGTGAAGCACAGGCGGCGCTGCGAGGGGCGAGAGGAATGAGGACAGGGCGAGGGTGCGAGCATGGAGGTGTGAGCGTGGTGGTGTGCGGGCGCGAGCTTGCCAAGGGGTGAAGGGCGGCGCTGCGAGGGGCGGCGTTGTGAGGAGATGTGGCGTGGTGGCACGTGAGCTGACGGGCGAAGACGAGGATGAGGCGTAGACGGGGGAGAGCTGGTGAATTAAGTGCGAATTAAATTCTGTGTGGGATAAGTGAAAATGAAGTGAAGAGGGGACCTCTATTTATAGAGTGAGCCCAGACCGAATCTTTTCCTTCAGAACAAGATTACGACTTGACATGTTTCTGAACTTGTGGAGACTAATGAACAGAAAAGGAAAAATGCATAACTCACGCCTTGTAAACTGAGGACAACACAATTAATCGAACTTCGAACCTACGATTCAGTTCGACTTGGGAGGGGGAGACTGGTGATACCCCAGGAATGGACCGATCAAGATCCGGCCCAAACTTCCGGTCCATCCCTAACACAGGTAGAGGGCCCGTGACAGCCCCATGTATTCTCCTATAAATACCAAGTTCGGATGTCTAACTCAATTCATTCACTATATTGTTTTCAGCAGCACCCTTAGCTGCTCCCCCTTATATCCTCAGTCTTTGACTTGAGCGTCGGAGGGGCTACGTCGAGACACCCTCCCGGCCCCCCTTCTAATGGTTTTCTTTGTGATTTCAGGTCCAGGGCGAATTTCAGTGAGTATCATACGTATTTTAACATACTTTGTAAATTTATTTGATATGAATAGTTATTTTTAATTTAACAACTCAATAATTATTCTAATTATGTAAAATTATTGGATAATAAGTTACATGGTCTTACAGTGAAACTCTAACCACACTTCAACCAGTCAGAGATGAGCAGTTTGAAGAACACACGTTGAACTCAAGTCGTTTCTGTCAAAGTATTGTGTCACAATATCCTACCAACTCCGAATGACATATTGTTTCCTAAAATGTCAAAAATCAATCAACTTTTCAGAATTACAAGGATTAAACCCAGAAAAAGCTAATAGGTATTGAATGAAATTTATTGCAAGTGTATGATGATGATATTGAAAAGGTCAATTTGTTGGAAATAATTATAGATGATCGTTGAAAATTATTATCCGATGTTGAAACTTTTCAACTATAAATATACAGACTCAAGATTGAAGAACAAGTTAGTTGAACCACAATTACAAGCTTACATCATTTAATTTTGCATTATTTCAAGATTTCTGATCACACTTAAGCAATCATAGCTCAAGCTGCTCAACTTAGCACGTGCATATCAGAATCTATCAGATCTTCATGGTTCACTTTTTGCTACCCTGTCAACTCTAGTTATTCAAGCTAACCGTTTGTTTTTGTGATATTTTCTGGTGAACCAATGGTTCTTAAACATCCAAAACTTGTAAAGCGATCATTAAGAGTTTCAACGGAGGCATTTATAAGCCCAAGAAGTAGTAAAATCAAAGTATTTTAGTGCATTTATTCTTAAGTGGAATAATGTCATGTAGGATTATTTATCTCCGAACATCCATAAATATATGTCTTATTTTCTTTATGCACTCTACGTTCTTGCTCTTTTCTCATCTAGAAGTTTTTTGTTAACTAATTGCTTACATAAATATATATTTTATCACTTGTCAAAGTGGATCATTTTCGCGCTTGTTTATCTTTCAGTGTTCAAGTGAAGCTAGCTGTTCAAGAATTGGTCTTAATAACCAAACACCAGTTAAGGATAGCTCGATATTAATAAAATAATTTTAGATTTTATTCACTCGCTCTAAATTTTAATCTGATCCAAAAATTTGTATCAGAGCGGGTTTTTTTTTTAACTCTGATAATTATATATTTGAATGGAATCTTTTAACAAGATTCTGATGTTTTCAAAATAAGAATATGATGATTTGAAGATTCATATGCAAGCACATTTGGGTGCACAGGATGAGGATTTGTGGTATCTAATCATTGACTGTCCAATGAAAATCCTTAAAGCTAAAACAACTATAGAGGTTTCTGAGGGTGCACCGCAAATGGTTGAGAAGAACCGTCAAAATGGACCGCAGAAGACAAGAAGGTCAATCTATAAAATGTTGCCAAAGATATCTTTTATAAACTCTTGATAAGAATATGTTTAGCAAGATTAAAACATGTTCTACTGCCAAAGATATTTGGAAAAAACTAACCCAACTTTGTGAAGGTAATGAACAAACTAAGATGAACAAGTTCACTGTGTCTATCCAGAAGTTCGGTAGCATAAAGATGAAGATGGAGAAACTATGAGCGATTTCGATGAGAGATTTAGCAGTATCGTGATCTAGCTAGACGCTCTTGGTAAATAGTACAATAACAGATAGGTTGCACTGAGAACAATGACAGCTCTTCTAAGAGAGTGGGATGTATAGACCATAATCATGCAGGAGTCCAAATATCTCAATAAATTTATGTTGTATGACCTATTTTCATATTTGAAAGCCTATAAGTTCGAGTTAGAGATCAGAACGGAAGAAAAACCATCCACCTCATAACCCACCAAAGCTCTAGCCGATACAACTTTAACTTCGACCGCTAGCGAAGAAGCTTCCAGCAGAAAATATGCTGACCTGATAAGAAATGAAAATATTCTTGCTATCTCGTTGTTGACCATGAGATTTTTTCTTTCCGCCATTCATGTTGACGAACATCGTCATTATTCTTGCTATCTCGTTGTTGACCGCGAGATTTATCATTGCGGAGGCTGAAACAATCTTTAGTGGTGTGTCCTTTATACCCGTGGAAATGACAATATTTTTCCGATTGTTGTCGCTTAGGATTCTCTTTCATCGGACGCGAGGGTTAAAATAACCCCTGTTGCTCAGCCACGTACCAATATGTCGGTCAAACGTGCATACAGAGGAGTGAACTAGAGCTGAGGGCTCTAAGCTGTTCGTTTCTAAACTTTCTTTCTCTTTTCCGGTTACTCTTTTTCCCTTTATATTCCCAAAGTATCGTGGCTCGATAGATTCCTTTATGCACATGTATTTTTCTACTCTTTCTAGTAACTCTTCCAAGGTGCTTGATGGCTTCCCGGCTATCGACTCTTTGAATTTCCTATGGGGAAGGTTATGTTGCATTATCCATGCCAGCAAATCATGGTTTACATGTGGAACTTCATGGGCTGCTTGTGTAAACTTTTGTACGCAGTCTCTGAGACTTTCCTCTTTTTTCTGAACTATTGTAAATAAGTAGGCATTTTTCTTTGGGTATTTTTTGTTGATCGAAAACTGATGGAGAAAAAGTCGCGTGAACTACTCCAAGCTTCCAAGGGTTCCATGAGGCAATTTTTTGAACCATGAAAGTGCACGTCTCGACAGAATGGTTCGAAATTTTTTGAAATAAACAGTGTTGCTTATGTCGTATAAGTCTGCCTTCGCATAAAATCTGTCTAGGTGATCTTGTGGATCGTGTGTTCCTTCATATGATGGGAGGTTGGTGATCTTTATTTCAGTCGACAGTGAAGCAACTAAGATGGCCTCAGTAACTGGGCTGCGCCTGGCAGGTAGGATGGCCAAAGGCCTCTCTTCATCATTAATCCCACGAGACCCATGGATAGGAACATAAGGTATGGACTTAACTATTTGCGAAGAGGCGCAATATAATGTGCGTGGCTATGGGCCTCGTCTTCCTTATGGGTTGTCTTCCTCTTGAAATTAATTGGAGGAGTGTTTGCTCCACTCACTGCTTTTTTCTCCATCATCCGGACTACTCTGTTAGCTCGTAGACGGACCCAAGTAATCTAGCGAGTTTGTAAACGACCTCAAGTAGCCGGTAGAGAGCAAATTTTGTGAGTCACCACCTACGTCATGAACAAAAATCAGAGGAGTCTGGGGTTGTCCAACATAGACACTCCGACGTTCAATTCAGAGAATAATTTAAAGATGTTCTCTAAATGGTAGAGAGCTTAAGCATAAAATAATGTTAGTATACTTTGAATAATGAGAATCTTTACTTATTTATAAATTTTTTGGAGTGTATCGCAGGGTTGGGTTTTTATAAGTAATTCGATCCCAATAATGAGTTCGAATAATTAAATTGAGTCATTACTCAACATAAATTTGTTACAAAGAATATTTCACTAAAATCGTACATCACAAGCCACAATTGTAGCTCCAAAGTTCATCGAATATTATAGCCGTCTAGCCAACATTCCATTGATTGAAGGTAATAATAATTCACGGCTCAAGCATGTGCGTATACCGATGAGTTTTAGCTTCCAACCCTTTCAAATTAAACATTCCACCATGAGAAAGATATATCCAACGAGCTTATCTTCCTAACCTAATCACTCATATTTTGTCGGTCGCCGTCAAGTTTAATATCAAGCATATGTCGAGATATTGACATGATCGGTACTACCCCTGCGATACACACAGAGGAACGATCTGAAACTATATTTCAGAACTATCATCATCACAAAGTTCCAAACAAACCTCATTCTAACTCCAATCTTCCAAAGTAGAACATATTACACATGTGATTGATTTTCTCTACAATATTTTCATGGTCCAAATTTGGTCAAAGAAAAAAGAATCATTTCCAAATATTCAATCTTTTCAGGAGAAACATGGGAAAGGTATGTTAATAAATTAAACATTTCATTCACACACTTTGCTACAACTTTCATTGAACGTGAGAGCAAATCCCCTTACAAAATACAAACCACCATCCAGAATCAACAAATGGGAGGACGGCCCGCCGTCTTTTCTCCATCCTCGGGCAGCTTCCTAAAAGCCGTACTCC
The DNA here is from genome assembly GCF_012295235.1 of Primulina huaijiensis. Classification (NCBI taxonomy): domain Eukaryota; kingdom Viridiplantae; phylum Streptophyta; class Magnoliopsida; order Lamiales; family Gesneriaceae; genus Primulina; species Primulina huaijiensis. The sequence continues at coordinate 7,416,177 of NC_133320.1, forward strand.
CGAACAAGAAAAAGCCCAAGGTGTGCCCGGCAACAGCAACCAGGAAAACTCCGGCGTTGAAAGACATAACGGCAAGCATGACAAGATAAGCCAAGCCAATCCTCAACGCGTGCACGGCAGTCTGCACCAACCCCGCCGCAGCCCCGCCGCGGCCCGATGTTTCTCGGAGGATACTACAATGAGACAGCCACTCCACGAAAAGGGCGAACAGAAAGACAACTACCAGGGCGAGAATATACATGCCAAGCCGATCGTAGCCGGGCCAGCCGTCGAATAGGATCTCAGCGTTCTTACCCCAGAAGAAGGTCATGTGCATCAACATGTGGCTGGGGTTCATCGTTGACATGCTGTCGTTAGAAGAGCCGCCGCTGGTCGGCGGAGCCATACCGTGCATATGGTCACCGTCGTTCATGGCTGCCGCGTGACTTGTAAGCTGTGAGATTTGTGAGGCTCATATTTCTTATATATAGAGACAGATGTGTTTCGTTTCTTGTGGTTAGTACAATAAAATTTGGGATAGTACAATAATTAAATTATTTTGGAAATAAAAAAATTAAATATTTCACGACTTAGTCTTGATATTGTTTTTCCTTTTTTTTTTTTAATTCAAGATAAAATATGGTCTCAAATTATAATTCACGAATTACATAATTATGAATTCAAGTATGCCAATCACAGTTGGGGACTCTGATAAGATTTATATCTCAACTACAAAACAAAATAACATAAATGATTATTAATTGCACCATAAAATCTCATTTGTGTAGGTGTTTAGTTAGTATATATATATTTAAACCATATATATATATATATATATATTGTGAGACAGATCTTTTATTTGGGGTCATCTATAAAAAAATATTACTTTTTATGCTAAGAATATTACTTTTTATTGTGAATATCGGTAGGACTGACATTTCTCACAGATAAAGATTCGTGAGACTGTCTTACAAGAGACTAATTTTGTAATAAAAATGCTGGAACTCAGATATTTTGAAATATACAATACAATAAATTGAAAATTATGTTCTCAATTTTTATATTAGCAGAGATAAGTATTGCTTCATAGTAATAACCTAGCAATAACCTAATAAAATATAATTAATTGTGAAATAATAAATGCACCTTTAATTTAAAATAAATATTTATTAAAGTGGAAGTACTAAAATTTCAAATATTATTTCTTACACTAAAAAATTTTGTGAGATAATCTTACGATTCAATTTTGTGATATTAATATATGACCCAATTCGAACCGATTTATGAAAAATATCATTTTCGTCAGAAAAATATCATTTTTTATTTATGTTATAGAGAAATATCTTGTAATGTATATTGATTTGACTGAAATGTATTTGGCTCATAAAAATTATTATTTTTATTTCCAAAATATTATTATTTTTAGTTACATTGTGATAAATATTGTATAATATATGATGATTTGAGTTAAATGCATTATTTTTTATATCAAAAATATATTGTGTAATATATGTTGATTTGAATAAAAAAACATTATATTTTACGTCAAATACATTATTTTTCACTGTAGATACATCATATATATAAATTCATAAGATTGTTGTACGTACGTGAGACTTGATCTTTATTTTATTGAATGTAGCACAAATTTTAGGATAAAACGATCGCTATTTGCGTGCAAATTTTTAATGAAGACCATTATTGATAATTTTTATGTGAATTTGATTTTTATCTAAAGTTGACCGAATTATATTTTACGTTTTCTAAAAATGAATTTCGATAATATCTAAGAATCGTTCAATAATTGTACTGCCGAATCTTATCCAATGCGTACTATCCACGATCATTGACTTCACATTTATTTTTTTTTATTTTTTATTATTATTTAATTTCTTCCAATTTCAACTCGTGATTTTATCAGATTTTTAAGTTGAGATAGAAGAATTTAGTTCAGAAAAAATATTCAGCATTGAATTTTAATTTACATGACACTCTAATTGAGGTGTTTGGAATTGATCATATTAATATACAAATAATTAATTGAAAACATAAACTAAATATAAATTTGGGACCATGAATTCTTTTCCGAGCAAATATTTTGTAAACAGTTTTACAGAGCTTTATCCGTAAGACATGTCAACCCTATTAACATTTGCGTTAAAGGATAATACCTATTACGTAAAATGTAATACTTTTTCACGGTTGACTCAAATAAAATATTTATATCACAAAATTGACTCATGAAACTGTTTCACGTGAATTTTTGTTTATTTTATTTTGTTTATTTTATGGCAAAAATATTGTTCAATATTCTCTTCGCGTTAAAACAAAAAAAAAAACATTACAAGTTTAGCTCGAGATTTATCCAATATTAATCAAATTATAGCAATTGCGACTTTCATCATCATAAAAATAATACAAAATTATTTTGTGTTGTTTAATATACCAGCTAAGTTATAGCTAGACTATATCTCATCATATACGCCACTTAATGCACAATAGTAAGATAATCAACTAGTTAATCATACAATTATGCATAAATAAATAGCAAGAGCAAATAATTAAATTTACCGAATAAGGTCAACAAATTGTTTGTTTTAACAAAGTATTATTCCACCCATCAAATCACATATAAAATAAAATATGCAATAATATGGCGATTACTTTGATGTGGTTGAAACGGCAAACCTCACGCAGTTTCAAGTATATTATCATTCGGCGCTACACGACGCTCTTGCACAAATTAACCTGGCCGCGGGGCCAGTTTTATCTGGGTTGGATCCGACGGGTGCAGGTCGGAAAATTCTCGATCCTTAATCGACATGTCCGTGGTCGAGTACGGTCTGGCACAAAACCTACTGTCCGGTTCAGGCCTGGTTAACCGTTGGTTACGCGTCCGGTTAGACTTTTTATTTTTTTTAAAAAAAAATAATTTTTTTAAAAAACATTTAAAGAATAAAAAAATATTTTTTTAAAAAAAACTTGCACAATTGAATTTATAAAAACTCTATCAAATATTTCATTATCTTAATAAAAAATTTATTACATTTCTTCAATAAAATTTTTTTTTTTACATTTCAACTTTCAACATTTTATATAAAAAATATATTATATTTCATTAGGTTCAATTACAATTACTCACATTTTTTCCAGCCGTTGCGCAAGTTCCCTAAGTTTCGTCTTAGTTTTCCACTTTTAATATGTTGTGTTTGACTAACGGTTTCATTGAGCAAACCATTGTCGAATGCTTTTTAAAAACGGTTTTAGGTTTTGTTTAAAACCGTTTAGCGACGGTGTATAATCCGTCGCTATATAAAGCGACGGATTTAAGTAAAACTGTCGCATGTTTTAAATTAGCGACGGTGTATAATCCGTCGCTATATAGAATTTAGCGACGGTTGTAAACAAAACCATCGCAAATTTAAAATATGCGACAGTTTTTCAATTACTGTCGCTATTAGTGACGGTTTAAGCAAAAATCATCGCAAATTGTCTATAAATATCCGCACTTTCGGTCTATTTTCTTCCACACCACTTCACAACACTTAAATTTTTTCTCTCTTACACGATTTTATCACTTCACAATACTTAAAATTTTTCTCTCTTACACGATTTTAGTTTCGATTTAGGATAAAATTTTTCCCTTTAATTTTTGGTAAATTTTTAAGTGTTAGTTAACTTCGTGAATATTGTTAGCATAGTCAAATTGTAAGTTTTTTTAGATTTATTAAATTATTAAAAGTAATTTTTTTTATTTTACCGAAAATATTAGCGACGGAAATCATGAAAAAAACCGTCGTTAAAATTAGCGACGGACTTTATGGCAAACCGTCCCTAATTTTTGCGACGGTTTATTAAACCATCTGTAACGTACCGTACTTTTTACTACTTAAAATTTGCGGAAGAATTAAAAATTTTCTTAAATAACTTGTGAACCTTCAAAATACGATAAAATAAACTGTACGTCTCAACAGTGGACAAAAGATCTAAAAAAATAATGCTTGACAAAATATTTGTTTGAAATTTCATATCCAGTAGCGTGAAATCAGAGTATTTGACATTTCATAAAAACTTAAACACTTGGGCGGTCCTCGGGTCTAGCCTCCCGCTCAGTCCAAGCCTGCTCCTTGGTCCCCACCTCCAGCCTCCTCATAAACATCCTCGCCTGCACCTATCAAGTCTAGTGAGTCTAAAGACTCAACACGTATAAACTGAAAAGTAACGAATACTACATAATAAAACCACATGCATCTTCAAAATAGACGTACATACTTAAAAACTTGGATATGATTGCAACGCTTGAACATTCATACATACATAGATTGACGTGCCAATCAGCGTAAAACTTTTCATAACATGCTTGGATCGTACATACATGATATCATTTTGCGTAGAGGCATGTTCCAAAGCAAGTGACCCATAACATAATCGCCTGATCAGACTAAACCACAGTACTGAGCTGACAGGGACGAATCCATTGTCACATACATGAGATCCCCGTTCATGCTTGAACGGATGGATTGGTCCCCGTTCATGATTTAACGCTTCCCAATCCTGATCAAAACCCGTTCATAATTTAACGGGGTGGGTTGGTTCTCGTGCATGCTTTAACGCTTTCCAAACCCCATACATAAATTGGTCACAAGACATTTAGCATCCTCAAAACTTGAAAATATTTTCTTTGCACGTCGAACATACTTACTTGGCGTTGAGAGATTCGTTAGGGCTCGCTTTGGGGCCGCTGCTGCACAGACTAACATGATTTTAAGATACTTAACTTGCATAACTTAGACTTAGGTACTCAAGCTCACCACCAAAGTGAAGAAGTAGCTTAGGACATTCTAGTTCATTCGAAACTTGACCTCATTTAATTATACTAACCATGACATCGAACCCCGAACAATACTTAAAGTGCTGTGTGAACATTTCCCAACAATAAAAGACATGAACTCACTATTTGAATTTGAAAGGAAGGGGAAACCAAGTATTCGGACAGAAGGAGTGGCGCTCGGGCGGTAAAATGTTACCGCTCGGGCGTCGAATTTTCAGAAGCTGCACTCTCGGACAGAATGAGTGGCGCTCGGGCGGTAAGAAATTACCGCTCGGGCGCCGAGTTTTCTGGACTCCGCGACTTAGAAACTTATTCTCCCCAAATTCAAATACACAGACAATGAACAACGCCTCGAGACCCATCCTAGGATACTATGGCACTGACTCATCTCCACAAAACATCCCAAACGTTTCCGAAACAACAACACAATTCATACAACGCAACAAGACCCAAGATTTCGAATTTTTTGACACAAAATGTTTTCCTACGACTTGCAATGCTACCAAGAGTATTTACACAAAACGAAGCACCAAAAATCAACCCAATATCCTATGCTATACACTTAGACACAACAGCGATCACCCGACAGTTTCCAACGAAGCCTGCAACAAAGAAACTTCAAGAACACATCAATACATAATTTTCTGAAAAACGCAGTTTAAGCAGTCCCACAAAAAACACCATAACTCACTCAATTTTTATCCAAAATTCTCGAATTTTATATCAAATCGAAGGTATCAAAAAGTTTACGATTTTTGTGTTGAACGTTTTCTCAAAATCGCGATCGAAAAATCGCAGTATTTAAAAAGACAGCAAAAACGTGATTTTAGATCCAAAAATGATTTCAAAAGTAATCTAAACATGATTGCTCAAACTTCTACACAACATTCACATGGTTTTCATACAAAATACAACGCAATGCATACTATGACATGATCGACGCAGGAAAAACAGATTATACGTGTCTTTTGATATTTAAAAATACAGTAGCGACGATACCGAAGCGGAGATGGCGCGAGGATTGATCCGGGACGACGTGCCGCTAAAATCTTTGAAGAAAACAAACGAAAAATTGCTGGGAATTTAATGGGGAAGTGGGGCAACTGCTTCTAGGAGTAGAAACCCTAGTTTTTGCTCTTCAAAATAATGAAGCTAAATTGAAAATATGTGTGTGTGTGTTTGTGTCGTGTGAGTGTGTGTGTGTGTGAGTTGTGTAGGTAATTAGGGGTAAATTAGTGCTTAATTGACTAATTAAGTGTTAATTAAAATACTAATTGAAATATTAACCCCCAATAATTTACTAGACATCCCAAATTAAAATTTAAAACACAACATGGATAAATTTTAAAGGTTTTTAATTCCTAAATCACCAAATAAATAATTAGGCTTTAAAATGCTGAAATTAAATAAATTATTTAAAACGCCCCATTCTCAACTTAAAATAAAGTACCGTATTTTAAATTTCCAAAAATCGTCACCGGTCTTTTCCTCGGTTCCGCCTCGAATAATCGCCTGAAACATGAAACTCAAAAAATATTTTAAGGTGCATCACATAACATAATCCAATTTAAATAAATAATGCATCATTAAAAATAACTTTTAAATTTAAATAATGATTTAACCATTAAATAAATGCATGGAATTTACGTGTACTGATTTTGGGCACTACAGTTCCTCCCCCACTTATAAAAAATTCGTCCTCGAAATTAAGTCTTACCAAACAACTCTGGATAGCGACTCCACATATCTGCTTTGGACTCCCAAGTGGCCTCTTCCACTGATTGATTAAGCCACCGGACTTTGACCAGCTTAGTCGTCTTGTTCCGAAGTCTACGCTCCTGTCTGTCTAGGATTTGGATATGTCTCTCCTCGTAAGATAGGTTTGGAGCCAACTGCAATGGCTCATAACTCAGAACATGCGAAGGATTCGCTAGGTACTTTCTCAGCAACGCAACGTGGAACACGTTGTGTACCCCGACCAAATTCGGCGGAAGGGCAATACGATACGCTAGCATCCCAACTCTGTCAAGAATCTCGAACGGTCCAATAAACCTCGGAGTCAGCTTGCCTCTTTTCCCAAATCTCATAACACCTTTCATAGGTGCTATCTTTATAAAAACGTGATCACCCACGGCAAACTCGATATCTCTCCTCCTTTTGTCAGCATAGCTCTTCTGGGCGGTCTTCATCCTATCTCGGATCTTGAACACCACATCTGCAGTCTGCTGAACTATCTCTGGCCCAAGTTCTGCTCTCTCCCCGACTTCATCCCAATGAATCGGCGATCCACACTTCCGTCCATACAATGCCTCATAGGGAGCCATACCTATAGATGCTTGGTAACTGTTGTTGTATGTAAACTCCACTAGAGGTAACTTAGCTTCCCAAGTCCCTTGGAAATCGATCATACATGCTCGCAATAGATCCTCCAAAATCTGAATTACTCGCTCCGACTAGCCATCTGTCTCCGGGTGAAAAACTGTACTGAATTGCAGTTTCGTCCCCATGGCCGCGTGCAAACTCTTCCAGAAGGACGACGTAAATCTTGGGTCCCTGTCGGACACAATGGAAACTGGGATCCCATGCAATCGAACGGTCTTCCTGATATAAAGCTCCGCATATTGCGTCATGGAGAAAGTCGTCTTCACTGGAAAGAAGTGCGCTGACTTAGTGAGTCGATCCACTATGACCCAAATGGCATTAAAACCCCTGACTGACTTCGGCAAACCGACAATGAAGTCCATGATAATATTCTCCCATTTCCACTCGGGGATAGGGAGTGGCTTAAGCATTCCTGCTGGCCTCTGGTGCTCTGCCTTCACCTGCTGACAAGTGAGGCATTCAGACACGAATCTGCGGATGTCTCTCTTCATCCCTGGCCACCAATACAAAATCTGCAGGTCTTTGTACATCTTGGTACCTCCTGGGTGGATTGAATACGGAGATGCATGTGCCTCTGATAATATATCTTCTCTAATCGAATCTACGTTAGGCACCGACATTCTTCCCCTGTATCTCACAATACCGTCTGACACTGAGTAGAGCACATTGCCCTTGGCTTCATCTTTCAGTCTCCACTTCTGTAACTGTTCATCTGAAGACTGTCCTTGGCGGATACGGTCTAGCAAATCAGACTTGACTGTCAGATTAGATAGTCTGCGAGCTCTGCCCTTACGATAAATCTCTAGACCAAATTTCTGAATCTCGGACTGAAGAGGTCTCTGCACTGACAACTGTCTGTCACAACGTTAGCCTTTCCCGGATGGTAGCTAATTTCGCAGTCGTAGTCTTTCACTAACTCCAACCATCGCCTCTGCCTCATATTCAGTTCTTTCTGTGTGAAGAAGTATTTGAGACTCTTGTGATCTGTGAATATCTGGCATTTCTCGCCATACAAGTAGTGTCTCCAAATCTTCAACGCAAAGACTACTGCGGCTAATTCAAGATCGTGAGTCGGGTAGTTCTTCTCGTGCACTTTCAACTGCCTGGAAGCATAAGCTATAACCCGACCATGCTGCATCAATACTGCGCCTAAACCGAGCTTAGATGCATCGGTGTACAACACAAAGTCGCCTTGCCCTACTGGCATGGCTAATACCGGCGCTGAAATAAGAGCTTGCTTCAATGTATCAAAGCTCTTCTGACATTCATCACTGCACACGAATTTTGCATTCTTCTTTGTCAGTGAAGTGAGTGACACTGCTATCGAAGAAAATCCCTGAATAAATTTCATGTAGTAGCCTGCTAGGCCTAGGAAACTACGGATCTCTGAAGCATTCTTCGGCTCGACCCATTCCTTAACGGCTGCTACTTTAGCTGGATCTACCACAATACCACTGCTAGACACTATATGCCCCAAAAACGCTACCTTCTCCAACCAAAACTCACACTTACTGAACTTCGCAAATAACTTGCGACTCTGCATAGTCTGTAAAACCGTCCTCAAATGTTGACTGTGCTCCTCATGGCTCTTCGAGTAAATAAGGATATCGTCAATAAACACTATGACGAATTTATCAAGATAAGGTTGGAATACTCGGTTCATGAGGTCCATGAAAATTGCTGGGGCATTCGTCAGTCCAAATGGCATCACTAAGAATTCGTAATGCCCATATCTGGTTCTGAAGGTTGTCTTGTGAACATCTCATCTTTCACCTTCAGCTGATGATCCCCCGATCGAAGATCTATCTTAGAGAACACTGAAGCTCCCTGTAACTGATCGAACAAGTCCTCGATCCTTGGAAGTGGGTATTTGTTCTTGATCGTTACCTTGTTCAGCTCTCGGTAATCGATACACAGCCTCATGCTCTCATCCTTCTTCTTTACAAACAACACTGGTGCGCCCCATGGAGAGAAACTAGGGCGGATAAATTCCTTGTCAAGAAGCTCCTGTATCTGCTGTTTAAGTTCTAGCATCTCAGCTGGAGCAAATCGGTACGGTGCCTTGGAGATTGCCACTGTGCCTGGCATAAGATCAATGGAAAACTCCACCTCTCTATCTGGTGGAAGACCTGTGACGTCGTCAGAAAAGACGTCTGGGAAGTCTCTGACTACCGGCACATCTGATATGGATGGAGTGGGCGCATCAGGTGCCGAAACAATGCTGGCCAAGAAAGCCTGACACCACTTAGAAATAAGTCTCCGTGCCTGCATGCAGGAGATCATACGAGAGAAGCTTCTCCATCTGTCTGGCTCAAATAGAAACTGCTCCATTCCCATCGGTCTGACCAACACTGATCTCTTCTGAAAGTCAATCAGGACTTAGTTCTTCGTCAGCCAGTCCATTCCCAAGATAATGTCGAATTCTAGCATCGGCAATACTATCAGGTCGGCATACACCAGGTGGCCCTGCAGTTCTAGATCAATATCTCTGACCACACTGGTAGCTAACAGTTCTTCCCTGATGGGACTGTCACTGAATAGTTCACATAAAGGCCGATAGACTTGATGTCTAAATGATTAACGAATGCCTCCGAGATGAAAGAGTGAGCGGCTCCCGAATCTATCNGGCAAAAATAATACTGAGCTTAGGTAGAAAAGTTTACCGGTCAGCAAAGTCGTGTCTGGGTTTGCTTCTTGTGCATGCATGGCGAACATTCTTCCTTGGGTTGGCTGCTTCCACTGTGGGCACTCCTTCAGCATGTGGTCACTGGCTCCACATTTGAAACACTTGCCCGATCCATATAAACATTGCCCCGGGTGCTGGCGGTTGCACTTAGGACACACTGGGAAAACAACGGGCTTTTTAGGCGCGCCCTGCTGCTGAATCAGACCCTTGCCCTTAGGCGATCCCTGATAAGGTTTCTTCCCTGGCGGCCCCTGGTAAGGCCTCTTATGCTGGAGTCACTGATGCTGCTGCTGCTGCGGTGGTGCCTGATAGGGCCTCTTGCCCTGCCTGTCAACCTCAATGTCTCGCTGATCTTGCTCTGCCGCCAAAGCTCTAGATACGACGACTGCATAAGTAGTGGGACCAGCAACTCGGACATCACGACGCAAGATCGGCCGCAACCCATCTATGAAATGCCTCAACTTTTCTCGGGCATCATTAGCTATTAGGGGCACAAAGTAACACCCCCTCTCAAACTTCCTGACGAAGTCTGCCACGCTGTTGTCTCCCTGTCGCAGCGACATGAACTCTCTGGTAAGTCTGGATCTTACTTCCTCAGTGAAGTACTTGGCGAAGAATATTTCCTTAAACCCATTCCAAGACAAAGTCGGCAAATTAACTGCAATCGACGCACTATCCCACCAACGCCTGGAATCCCCTACTAGAAAAAATATGGCACAATGGACTCGGTCTGCATCCTGCAGCTCAATGAAATCAAAGATCACTTCGATGGACTTAATCCATCCCTCTGCCACCATCGGGTCCGTAGTTCCCGAAAACTCCTTAGGATTCATCCTCTGAAACCTCTCATACACCGCTTCAGGTCTGTGCCTTGCCCCTGCATTCGCTGCAGCCTGGTTCCCCGCAAACTGTGCGAAGAACTGCGTCATACCTGCAAGCATCTGCGCCTGCATATCCGGAGGTGGACGAGGAGGAGTGACCCTCTCCTCATCTCGGGCCTCTCGGTTCTCCACTCTAGCTTCGCGGTTAATCACATGTCTGGAAGGCATACTGTTCCAACAATTTACCCACCACGTAAACCCAATATGCATGAACATGATACTAATAGCATAAGATGGACGTAATTTGAATTAAAAACATGGACATGCTGAAATCATGATTCAATGCTTACTACATACATAATGAAAAACTTTAAAACTTACAGACTTGAGGTGTGACTTCGTGATCTTCTTGCGACTGGCAGTAGGCGTAACCATTTACAAGAACACCGCTCTTATACCAACTGTAACGTACTGTACTTTTTACTACTTAAAATTTGCGGAAGAATTAAAAATTTTCTTAAATAACTTGTGAACTTTCAAAATACGATAAAATAAACTGTACGTCTCAACAGTGGACAAAAGATCTAAAAAAATAATGCTTGACAAAATATTTGTTTGAAATTTCATATCCAGTAGCGTGAAATCAGAGTATTTGACATTTCATAAAAACTTACAAACTTGGGCGGTCCTCGGGTCTAGCCTTCCGCTCAGTCCAAGCCAGCTCCTTGATCCCCACCTCTAGCCTCCTCAACATACTCATCACCTGCATCGATCAAGTCTAGTGAGTCTAAAGACTCAACACGTATAAACTGGAAAGTAACGAATACTACATAATAAAACCACATGCATCTTCAAAATAGACGTACATACTTAAAAACTTGGATACGATTGCAAAGCTTGAACATTCATACACACATAGTTTGACGTGCCAATCAGCGTAAAACTTTTCATAACATGCTTGGATCGTACATACATGAGCATACATGATATCATTTTGCGTAGAGGCATGTTTCAAATCAAGTGACCCATAACATAATCGCCTGATCAGACTAAACCACAGTACTGGGCTGACAGGGACGAATCCACTGCCACATACATGAGATCCCCGTTCATGCTTGAACAGATGGATTTGTCCCCGTTCATGATTTAACGCATCCCAATCCTGATCTAAACCCGTTCATAATTTAACGGGGTGGGTTGGTCCTCGTTCATGCTTTAACGCTTTCCAACCCCATACATAAATTGGTCACAAGACATTTAACATCCTCAAAACTTGAAAATATTTTCTTTGCACGTCGAACATACTTACTTGGCGTTGAGAGATTCGTTGGGGCTCGCTTTGAGGCCGCTGCTACATAGACTAACATGATTTGGTTCTCGTGCATGCTTTAACGCTTTCCAACCCCATACATAAATTGGTCACAAGACATTTAACATCCTCAAAACTTGAAAATATTTTCTTTGCACGTCGAACATACTTACTTGGCGTTGAGAGCTTCGTTGGGGCTCGCTTTGAGGCCGCTGCTACATAGACTAACATGATTTTAAGATGCTTAACTTGCATAACTTAGACTTAGGTACTCAAGCTCACCACCAAAGTGAATAAGTAGCTTAGGACATTCTAGTTCATTCGGGACTTGACCTTGTTTAATCATACTAACCATGACATCAAACCCCGAACAATACTTAAAGTGTTGTGTGAACATTTCCCAACAATAAAAAACATGAACTCACTATTTGAACTTGAAAGGAAAGGGAAACCAAGTATTCGGACAGAAGGAGTGGCGCTCGGGCAGTAAAATGTTACCGCTCGGGCGTCGAATTTTCAGAAGCTGCACTCTCGGACAGAATGAGTGGCGCTCGGGCGGTAAGAAATTACCGCTCGTGCGTCGAGTTTTCTGGACTCCGCGACTTAGAAACTTATTCTCCCCAAATTCGATTACACAGACAATGAACAACGCCTCGAGACCCATCCTAGGATACTATGGCACAGACTCGTCTCCACAAAACATCCCAAACGTTTCCGAAACAACAACGCAATTCATACAACGCAAAATACCCGAAAATTGAATTTTTTTGACACAAAATGTTTTCCTACGACTTGCAATGCTACAAAGACTATTGACACAAAACGAAGCACAAAAAATCAACCCAATATCCTATGCTATACACTTAGACACAGCAGCGATCACCCGACGGTTTCCAACGAAGCCTGCAACAAAGAAACTTCAAGAACACATCAATACATAATTTTCTGAAAAACGCAGTTTAAGCAGTCCCACAAAAAACACCATAACTCACTCAATTTTTATCCAAAATTCTCGAATTTTATATCAAATTGAAGGTATCAAAAAGATCTACGATTTTTATGTTGAAAGGTTTCTCAAAACCGCGACCACAAAAATCGCATTATTTAAAAATATAGCAAAAACGTGATTTTAGATTCAAAAATGATTTCAAAAGTAATCTAAACATGATTGCTCAAACTTCTACACAACATTCACATGGTTTTCATACAAAATACAACGCAATGCATACTATGACATGATCGACGCAGAGAAAACAGATTATACGTGCCTTTTGATATTTAAAAATACCGTAACGACGATACCGAAGCGGAGATGGCGCGAGGATTGATCCAGGACGACGTGGCGCTAAAATATTTGAAGAAAACACACGAAAATTGCTAGGAATTTAATGGGAAAGTGGGGCGGCTGCTTCTAGGAGTAGAAACCCTAGTTTTTGCTCTTCAAAATAATAAAACTGAATTGAAAATATGTGTGTGTGTGTTTGTGTCGTGTGAGAGTGTGTGTGTGTGGGTTGTGTAGGTAATTAGGGGTAAATTAGTGCTTAATTGACTAATTAAGTGTTAATTAAAATACTAATTGAAATATTAACCCCCTATAATTTACTACACATCCCAAATTAAAATTTAAAACACAACATGGATAAATTTTAAAGGTTTTAAATTCCTAAATCACAAAATAAATAATTAGGCTTTAAAATTCTGAAATTAAATAAATTATTAAAAACGCCCCATTCTCAACTTAAAATAAAGTACCGCATTTTAAATTGCCAAAAATCGTCACCGGTCTTTTCCTCGGTTCCGCCTCGAATAATCGCCTGAAACATGAAACTCGAAAAACATTTTAACGTGCATCACATTACATAATGCAATTTAAATAAATAATGCATCATTAAAAATAGCTTTTAAATTTAAATAATGATTTAACCATTAAATAAATGCATGGAATTTACGTGTACTGATTTTGGGCACTACACCATCGCCAATTAGCGACGGTTTTGCATAAATCCGTCGCTAATTTGAAAAACCGTCGCAAATTGTAGCTACAACAACGGTGAAAAACCGTTGTCTTTGAGCGAACCCTTTAACCACAAGGGCTTTAACAACTGTTTTTCAGGACATACGACAACGGTGAAAAACCGTTGTCGTAGGCTTTTTTTTTTGTAGTGATTACTGGTTTGAATATTCCTATTCAAAATTTAGCAATAAACAATATACGCAAACGATGTTCTTACAACGATTCCGATGTGGTTATACGTCTTTCAAATAAAATAAATACCCAACGATGTATTTCTTACGATCCTAATTTCAATCACCTGTCCCGAGTGAATGATATCAATTATGCCGTCAATCGAATTGTGGCCAGTAATTCCAAAGCGTAAGAACAAGTAAACGCAAATGAACGAAAAGATATTAATTTATAAAACTTAATAATTAAAAAATAAAGTTTCCACCAAACTACATCGATCACTAGACACAGGCTTTAGTTCATGACGAAATACGGTTCAAAATAAAACATGTTTTTTGTCAATAAAATCATAGAAACAGAGAACAAGAATAAGATAAGAAGAAAAGAAAGAAGTAGAGTCGCGTCTTCATCTCCGAAATATACGTTCTTCAATCTCCGATCTTCGTTCCACTTCATCCGATCTTTCGTGCTCTCTCAGATATTTCGTGTGTATCTCTTTCCTCCTCCATATAATCTAGGGATTCGACCCTTTTATAGTTGAAAAAAATCAGCGGAGATCTAGTTTTGCACGCCTAGTCACGCGTGGTTGTGTCCCATTCTCGTGCGGGTGCGGTTGTGTTTCTGTTTCAGGTAGTCATGCGAGCGCGAATGCATCCTCTCATTGCGCTGGTGTGCGTGTATTTCTGTATCAAGTGCTCCTATAGCCTTTTTACACACGACTGCTTTCATCCTATTGTCTCGCTTGCGTGCAGTACTTCCTGCTTTCATCTCTTTAATCTTTCATAAACTTCGTATGCTCCGCCCACTCCCCGTTCAGATCGCCCATTATGCACATATCACCATGATTCCTATCATGAAACTAAAAACAACCACAAAACGCGTAATTCTGTCCAAAACCAACATAATCCATATCAATTTCTTGGCTAATTTAAGTGAAAATTTGCAATTATCAAATTTTCTCAAACTTGAACTTTTGCTAGTGAAATGTTGTTAGGATCAGTTTGGGGGAAAATAGTTGAGCTACAATAGCTCGGTTCTTGAAATATTGAACACCGATGAATTAAATCGAGTTTAGTTTTCAAACCAAGCGGAAACACTCGAAATAATCCTTTGTAGAAATCGATTAAATATTTTTTAAAGCATTTAAAATATATGCAAGTTGAATGAGTAAAAATATTTTGGTTGAAGCATTTTATCAAATACTTTGTATGCAATATTTTGGTATTTGAAGAACACATAAAATGTTTCAACAATGCATCTTTAAAAGCAATGAAAATGATAAGTAAATGCAATAAACAAGTAGACATGAATTTGTTTATGGATGTTCGGAGACTTCAAATGCTCCTACGTCACCTCTTCTTCCCCTTGGGAAGGATTCACTAGAAGACTTTGATTTATACAAATCTTTGTACAAACCCACTCAGCTTAAGACTTACACTACTGCCTAACTGAACTCCTAGCTCTCAAGATTATAGGCAGCACCTCACAATCAGCATATTGTTTAATGTCTCATATGCAAAGACTACATACACAAGTTTATTGTCTTTGTGCAAGACTCACTCGACTAATCTTTGAAGTTCAGCTCTCTTGTATATGTGTGAGTGATTGTGTGTGAGAAATTTATCAGTTACAGTGTACATCTCAAATGTATCGTCACACAAGGGCTTGTGCTATCAACTAGCTGATTTCTTCATGCTAACTGCCCATGCTTTGAATCACCTTCAAAATTTTTTGTTTGATCTTCAATATGTTGTATTTATAAGCTCCAACAATGATAAATACGTTAGACACAAGAATATGACCGTTTGGAAAATTTCTGTACTATTTCTGAAATTGCAACGGTCAAATTCGCTTTGTTGGATATTTTCCCGACTGGTCAACTCAACTGGTCGTTCAGTTCAACTGGTCAGTTGCTGGTTCAGTTCAGTTCAGTTGGTCAGCTGCTGGTTCGATTCAGTTGATCAACAGCTGGTCTGGTTCAGTTGGTCAGCTGCTGGTTCGGTTCAGTTGGTCAGCCGCTGGTCTGGTTCAGTTTGTCAGCAGCTGGTTCGCTTCAGTTGGTCAACTGCTGGTTCAGTTCAGTTCAGCTGGTCAGCAGCTGGTTCAGTTCAGCTGGTGTGCTGAAATCAGCCTAGCTGATTTCAGTTTAAGCAGAACTAGTAGTTTCATCGCCATTTATCAGCATCATAAGATTTGATTCAGACTTTTGACTTTTGAAGATGATTTGTAGATCATCGTCTTATCTTTTCAACGCATACTGAATCGCTTCATTTCGATAATTGAGATGAGAGATATGACCAAAATACCGTAGCTACTCAAACCCAACTGATTGATGTCTTCGTGCGATCAGTTACGATCAGTTTGACCTAGATAACATCCGAATTTGCCCAACTGCCATGATATATATTGAGTTTTCTGATCAATTAAGCTAGCATATTGTCATTTGAATCATCTAGCTGGGAGATATAATCAAAACATCAAAGCTCGCCAGAAATTCAGTTTGTGCAGAATTCAGTTTCAGCTTGCTTCTTGTTTTAATAACTTCACACTTGAGTAAATATGTTAGAAACACAATAACAAGTTTTGTTAACATTAAAATCAAGATTGCGAACATGAAATGTTCCAACAATCTCCCCCTTTTTGATGATCACAAAACTTAAATAAACAATCAATTCAACTAACATATTTCTCCCCCTTTTTGTGTCAATCAAAAAGTCACATTTTTAAAACATTTTGAGCACAAAATTTTCTCCCCTCAATATTTAAAATAATCTCAACATTAAAATTATAACGAGTTTTCCCCCAATATTTTTGAAATTATGAAAATTATAAAAGAAGAGAGATAACTAACCAATTTTCTCCATGGCTCATTTATGTCGCAGCACATATGCTCTGCATTCAATGAATAAACTGCTTTTTATCGGGCATAAAAAGGCTGCAAATTTTATACCGCTGTAATCCTATACGAGTATAGTTTGCAACGCAAAAAGCGGTTTGTCATTTGGACACTCTAGCAAGGAGATATGTCATTTTTCCTACGGTCGCTGCAAGCTGCACGAAAATTCAGTTTTGCATATATATGTTTAAAAAATCTGAAATTTTAGAATTTTAAACATCAAAATCAGTTTCAATGTTCTTTCAAAAACAACCCGCTCTGATACCAATTGTTAGGATCGGTTTGGGGGAAAATAGTTGAGCTACAATAGCTCGGTTTTTGAAATATTGAACACCGATGAATTAAATCGAGTTTAGTTTTCAAACCAAGCAGAAGAGACTCAAAATTATCCTTCGTAGAAATCGAGTTTCAGTTCAACTGGTTCAGTTGATCAGCAGCTGGTCTGGTTCAGTTGGTCAGCTGCTGGTTCGGTTCGGTTGGTCAGCAGCTGGTCTGGTTCGGTTGGTAAGCAGCTGGTTTGGTTCAGTTGGTCAGCAGTTGGTTCAGTTCAGCTGGTGTGCTGAAATCAGCTAGGCTGATTTCAGTTTGAGCAGAATTAGTAGCTTCATTGTCATTTATCATCATTTTAAACTTCGATTCAGACTTTAACTTCTTAAGATGATTTTTAGATCATTGTCTTATCTTTCTAACGCATACTGAATCACTTCATTTCAATAACTGAGATGAGAGATATGACCAAAATAGCGCAGCTGCTCAAACCCAACTTATTGTTGTCTTCGTGCGATCAGTTACGATCATTTACGATCCGTTTGACCTAGATAACATCCGAATTTTCCCAACTGCCAAGAAATACGACTTGTTCCAAATTTAGTTTTCTGATCAGTTTAGTTGATGTATTGTCATTTGGATCATTCAGCTGGGAGATATCATCAAAACACCGAAGCTCGTCAGAAATTCAGTTTGTGCAGAATTCAGTTTCAGCTTGCTTTCTTGTTTTAATAACTTCACACTTGAGTAAATATGTTAGAAACACAATAACAAGTTTTGTTAACATCAAAATCAAAATTGCGAACATGAAATGTTCCAACAAACGTCTACTACTCGTTTTTCTTTAAAATATACTATAACTTTTTTTTCCCTACCATTTGGCCTAAATATCCATACATATATACATATATATAATTTTGTTATTAAAATAAGCCAACCAACCTATTATTTGAAATCCAAAGAACGCACTGCAAAACATAAAATAGTAAACCGTCAAATCAAACCTAAAACTAGCATTTTCAAAAAGAAGCATAAACTCTTAAATCCTCTCAAAACCACTCAAAAGCATAAAAGTCATAAAAACTTTAAAATCATACTAATGAGGACAAACTAGTAAAGGTCATCGGGTTATGTGCACCATCAGTCCAGCTAGTTCAACCATCAGGTCCTCCAACATCTTCAAAATCATGTCCACAAACAACAATGAAAAATACTTTTAATAAAATAGTTTTTCATGAATATGCGTAACTTTAAATCTTTTCTTTTAATCATATATTTTTTCTTTCATCATATACGTATACGTTTCTCTTTTATTGAATCCAGATCATTAATTGTGACTTTTGTATTAGATGTTGGTCGATTGATCAATCTTACGTATAACCATGGTACCAGGCGGCGGGGACATCAACGACACTCTCATCCGTCAACTGAGACTTGGCCTTACATATCATCATATCATTTTATATTTGTATTCGTATTAGTCACAATCAAGTCACCTTTTTCAAATCCTTTTATCATAGCCATCACTTATAAAAATTCATGCACATAACATTTTTCTTTTAAACCAAGCATGCAACATGTCATTTAACATTATCTTTTTCCGTTATAAAATCTCATAATCATTCAAAATAAAAATTTTAACATTCATTACAACATTCAGGGCACTGCCAGGACGTCTAACATTTTTCAGGTGTAAAATGACCGTTTTGCTCCTATAAACCTAAATTTCCAAATTTACCCTTGAACCTTAAAACGACGATCCAAATCTATCCAAACTTAACATGACACCTTAAAATACACCTATAAATATTTCTTAGACGTAAACTTAAGCTCCTCGACAACTTTCTTAATTCGTTTTAAAACTTGAACATACGTCCTGGTGTTAACCCGAATCGACTCGAAACTTAACCAAATCTTACCAAACTTGGACCATAGGTTATTAACACCTAATCATACTCTATGCAACCCAAATTAAGCCGTTTAGAACCCTCAGAAAAGCCTAAATAAATACTGAAATTTTCTGCCCTATTTACACGAAACCCTAGCCCTATAGACCGTGGTTTTCTTCGATCCTAAACCTTAACTGATCGAGCAAAACTTGCACTGTAAAATCCTTGGTCAAAATTAATAATGTTCAAGATTGAAATAATCGCAAGTGCACGATGTCAAGTAATAATATAGTGTACAAGAGTACGAATATCGTTCCACTAGAGACTGTATTTCGTAGTTTTTATTCTAAGTTATTAAAATCTATAGTAACGATGATTTGGATGATTGTTTACTACAGTAATGTTTAAACAAAAGCTCTATGAAATAGTTCAAGAATTAAATGATGAAATAAATAAACTAGAATGGTTGATTAAAGTTCAATGAGAAATGAATTTGTTGGGAATTTCGGTTCACCTACCCCTCGTCATTTACTTAATTCGTTTTACAGTGATATACGCTTCCGACAGGATTTCCTATCCAATTGAACACGCCCGTTCGAGCTATGTCAAACTAATTATGCTATGTGAAGTAATTAAATCTCTTTAATTATTTATCTAAGGTGAATTGCATGTTGTTCTATGAAATCCCCTAGCTTTCGCCCCACCGGACTATGACTATCGACGCGTATCCGACTTCATATTTCTATGTAAATTGTAAATCTACGGATTATGCTACTCGTTCCTATCACAGGCTATTCTCTCGAACTCACTCGCAATATTAAATCGTTATTAAAGTTAGCTACACTTCAACAAAGCAATGAAAATAATAGCACAATCAAGAATAAATCAAAAGTCGATAAGTGAATTAACTAAACTCGATTTCGGGGTAGGATCCCATTAAATCCAAACAAATAATGAAAATTAGCTACTCAAAGTCATGATCAAACTAAGCAAACGATGTTTAAACAGGAAGAAATTAAACTAGAAATATGAGTCGTGATGAAATTGCGAATAACGGTGCCCGGAAATCTTCAAATCTTCTCTCCAAGCCTTGCTCCATGCTTTGTTCTCCCTTCCCAAGCTCCATGGCTGCTGAATAATGAATGAAAAAACGTCCCTAGGGCTACTTGTTGCAGCCACACTTGGCAATTTCTCCTGGAAGGCAAGAAATCATCCTCAATATTTTCCAAAATTATGTACTGCTCGGGCGGTAAGATTCTACCGCTCGAGCGCCAACCCTTCTGTAATTCTCCTTGTGAAGTGTGGCACTCGCGCTCGAGCGGTAAGATCTTACCGCCCGAGCGCCGAGTCTTCTGCCTAAAAATCCATCTTCGCGCTCGAGCGGTAAGATTCTACAGTTTGGGCGCTAGCCTTTCTGCCAATTTCTTGTGGCTTGCACATTTTTGTTCCGATTGCAGTTTACCGGCCATTTTACCTGCAAATTCATCACGTAAGAGTGAGACACTATCATATTCATATGCTAATTCTAAAATGAACAAAATATATATGAAACGCATGCATATAAAACGCAAACACACACAAACTAATGCAATAAAACACGTAAAAACAACATTTATCAACCCCCTCATACTGACTTTTTGATTGCCCTCAAGCAAAATAGGTCATAGACCACAACTAAGACACAAAATAAGACGTCAAATAAAAGTACTAAACCAATCAAATCGATGGCAAAACAGCAACTGGTGTCTCATGCCTCATTGGGTTTTTGAACGACATCCAATTAGTCAAATCACAGCATCCATTAACACCCCTTTCAAAGCACCACATAGCATTTTTTATTTGGACATAAAATGTGTTCGTGTGTGTACTATGAGTTCTACTAGCTTGTGCTTCAGATAATTTTATTCGCAAATCATGTGAGTCACTAAATCAGCCATGCAACGCAAGTTTCTCTCTCCTGAGTTCTGTTTCTATTCGGGACCAACCAATAAACACGAAGTGGCAGAATTTCATAGCTATACAACGATATTTAGGGAGTCAATGTCTATAAGTGCTCAAGTGGTTCAAAAAGACGGGGAATACACCGATCATTTTCATTATGCACTTGTCAGAATTTTCATCTGGCATTCTTCAACGCCTTACATCTCCATCTTTTTAGCATAGGGATAGGATTTCATCCCTTTTTGGCTCCCTCACACCTTTCATCCCAATATTTTTTTTAAGAAGTGTATAATTTTCTCATGTGTACTCCCTAGGCTCTGAATATAAGGTATATTCATTTATTTGGCCTAAGGACGAATTTTCAGGTTCCATGCATGATTGGGAAGAAGGTTATTTCAGGTTTACTAAGGTTTTCTACTCGAGTTCATGCTACTGGTCCAGTCACTCTTTTCAACAGACATTCATTCAAGTTCTACTCGCATCTCATGTCTCATGTTTTTCCAGTTTTTCCCCACAGATTTTTAAACTTGAATGTCATTCACACAACTACCCAAACCCACTATATGTGCATATAAAAACTCACAGTTCATGCTATAGGGGTATTCATAACGAGTGACAAGTGAAACGTCTGCTTATTCGTTTTCTTAAAAAGTACTAGAAATTTTTTTTTAAAACCTTCAAATTTTCGGCCTATATATATACACATATACCTAAATTACTTTTGCACCATTTTAAAATAAAACCTCCAACTAGTACTTGAAAATCCAAGGAAGATAGTCAAACAAGAAATCGTAAATCGTTTTATCAAGCCTAAAAAGCAATAAATGTTGAAAAGTATAGCAAATACTAAACCTCTCAAAATCTCTCAAAAACATAAATAAAATGTCGTAAAAATCTTTAACTTAAAATCATAAACTTAAATGCAGAAATAGAAGCGTTGGTCCTCGGGTTATGTGCACCTACAGTCCAGCAAGGTCACCCATCAAGTCCTCCGACATCATGATCATTAATATCACCTGCATCATACACACCTAGTGAGTCTAAAGACTCAACACATCATATCCTTGATAACGAGTAATACGTAATACAGTTAACATATAACAGTGAAAAATACTTGTACTTAAAATAACATTTTCATAAACATTTTCAAGATACATAAACTTTAAATAACACATTTTCTTTAAACATTTTCATATCAACATTTTAACATATTCGTATACATATTCGTATTCGTGTTTGTTGAATTCAGATCGTGATTGTGGCTCGTATTCTTAATCGTATTGGGGCGATGGATCCATCTAGAGAAAACCACAGTACTGGGCGGCGGGGACACCAGCGACACTCTCACCGGTCAACTGGGCCTTGGCCAACGTATTAACATATTCGTATTCGTATTCGTATCCGTATCCAAGGAAACACGATCGTCGGGCTCCAAGTGGGACCATAACCCTCACGATATTTCCAACATGTAGTAGTCACAATCCCTTCACATCCTTCAACATGTTATCATCACTTAATAAAAATCATGCATATACATATCATTTTATTTTTGAAACCTAGCATACAATATATCTTTTAAATGTCCAATTTAAACTTAATAATTCATGAACATCTAAAAATCATATTTCAACATATCAAAATTCATAAACATGTTGCATAATTATATTAGCATACAAAACAGCAAATAGGGCACTGCCATGACGTTTATTAATTTTCCGGTGTAAAAAGACTGTTTTACACTTGAACGTAAAATTTCACATTTTGACTTATTATTGATTTCATTGACTCTAACATGTCCCAAATAATTATTTAATCTTACATGAATTTTCTCATATTTTTATTTATCTTAAATCGAGGACTTTTAAATTAATTTTTAAATGTGACGTATTAATGCGTTTTAATCCCGAATTAAACCAAACCTTAATATAAATTCCCAAATTAAAAATTTAGACTTATAATAATTATTTAAGCCTAAACCTAATTTTTCATAATTTTATGAAGCTTAAAACTAGGCTTTTCAATTAATTTGTTAATTAGCGTTTCGTGCGGCGATTAAATCCCGATTAAATTCAAAACTCGTTATTTTGATCCCAAATTTTAAACATAACATTTTTAATATTTATTATACCCTTCCAAGTCATGAGCCACCCCCGTGGACCCATGGATTCAATTTTTGTCTAATTAAATTCGAAATCGACACCTTATCGAACACACCGAGCCATTTCCTAATTTACTCGAGCCACGCCCTAGCCACCTTGAGCCAAAACCTAGCCGACCCACCTAGGGACCCCACTGACCAAGCCCAGCCCTTAAAACCAGCCCTGGCCCGACCAAAACACTTCTGGAACTCGACCCCAAGTGCATGCGTGTGTGTGTTTGTAGTGTCCATGTTGAATTGGGTTTCCTAGTTGCTTAGGTCACTTCCAGCCGTCTAACCACTGACCCCTCATGACCCTAACCTTCCCTGGACCATGCCTAGACCAAGCCCAAACCGACCCAAACCCTTGGACGCGAGCAGCCACCTACTGAACACAACAGCAGCCTCGCTGGGTAGGAGCTTCCCTCATGTTTCTTGTTCCTGCTCGTGCCCTGCCTGAACAAAACCATCCCAGCCCCTGTCCCAACATTGGACCACCTTCTCTAGACCCTAAAAGACCTAGCTTAATCCAGCCCAGCCCCTTGGCCGAGCCCCTCATCCCTGCACAAGCTCCTGAAACCTGCGCAGCCTCACATGCAACTCTCGGGTAGGAGTCCTTGTCAACAAGGACTCCTCCCAGCCCACTTAGCTCGAGTCACAGCATGGCTAGGACTCTTCCCTTGACTCCCCCACGACCCTGGCTAGCCCCTGGACCCAGCCAATCCCAGCCGAGCCATGAAGAACAACAAACCGAAACTTGACTCCTTATGACAGCAACCTAGCTTCCAGCTTTTAGATTCTCGTTATGCAGCGTTTTTAAGGTGATGTTAGGACTTTAAATTCATATAAAACAATGCTTGATCAATACCTATATCATGGCAGCCCTTATCAATACAAATACATGTTTTTGGTAAAGAAAACTCATGTTTTAGAACGCATGTGCATGCAACTTCGAAAATAATCATCATGGTTCTTAATTTTTCATTCAAAATATACAATAAATCATAATATGGTGTGATGATGTTTGAAGGAAAGAATAGGCGTGCCTTTGTGTATTTAACGCACGATTAATCTTGACGACGCCGAAGAACGGAGCAAGACCTTGGCTTTGAATTCCCTTGAGTTCCACCGATTTTTTTTTTCTAAAATTGATGATGGTGTGTGCCGTGTGTTTTCGTGGCTAGGGTGGAGAATAACTTTCAGAATTGTGGCCGTGAGTTTTTAGGGTAATAGGGGATTAACATATTATATATCATATTTAATCACTAACAAGGCTTTAGGCCTATTAAGCCAACAAATTAGGCCCATTAGTCTTAATTAGGATTTAATTAAAATATTAAAATAGCTTTAGTAAAGTTAAGTTTGTAATTTAAATAACCGGGTTGCTAAAAAGTTCATATTTTTGTTGGAAAATCAACACCGATAAAATTTACATCACCGCGTATAAAATCACCTCAAAACCTCTTATTTTCAAAAATGAGAAAAACCCACAATCCTAATTTAAATAATTAAAAACAATTATTTAATAAAAACATTTTTACGTTTTTCCGCCTTCGGTCTCCGTTCTTCGATCGCAACTTGAATAATCCTTAAAAAATATAGTTTTATGCATAATGGCAATTAAATAATGTTTAACATAAAATCATGCATGTCACACAAATGTTTTAGAATTAAATCAATTAATTATTCATTTTCCTAGTTCCTAGACTTGCATGCAGTTGGTTACGTCGTCTTAATTTTGGACCTTACAACAAGACTAAGAAAAATGTAATTCATCAAGCCCAAAATCATCATCGGCTACCAACATACTTGATTAACCATCAATCGACAACACATGCAGTGCACAAATGACCGAACCCTCATACTAACTGTGTGCAATGTCCCCATTGCACAAAAGACTGACGCACATCAAAGAAACACAGATGCAGAAGACAAAAACAAATGCAATGTAAACGACAGAATGCAACAATGATGATAACAAACTACACAATGCATCATAAAATAAAAACAAAAAGAAGGGGAAACAGTGGACTCCCCTGATCAAGGCTCATCCTCGTCGTGCTCCGGTGGTGGTATCCCATGTGCATCCTCCTGTGACAAGAAAAAAAACTCAGATGCAGAACAACCAACATATAATTTTAAAAAAAAAAAACTCAAATTAATAAAAGAAAAAAAATTAAAAACTACTAGGAAGGGAAATAAATTAGTTCTCAATTTATAGTTGAGAGCTAGACTATAGGTTTCTCTCAGCTCAAACTGTTTTGGAATCGAGCGACTCCAATTTGTGGCTCACTGTGCCACCCAAATAACGCTTCAGTCATTGATCATTGACTGTGAACGGCTCATTTTTCCCATCTCGCAAAGTTATTGCTCCCTAGGGAAACACGTTGGTAATCATGCAAGGGTCAGTCCACCTTGACTTGAGCTTGCCAGGAAATATACGCAACTTGGAGTTGTACAAGAGCACTGGTTCGCCCTCTTTAAATTCCCTCGGTGTAATGCGCTTGTCGGGTGCTAGCTTTGTACACTCTAAGTGCACGTACTTCAGGTGTGGAGGCAGTAGGTTGAGCTCACGTGTCGGCGGTTCCTCAATGCTTGACTTCTGAGAGATCAAGTCTCTTCGATCCCCCAAATCATCCAATTTCATCCATACTGGCTTCTTCCATGGATAATTGGCATTAAAGTATGCCACTCTTTTAGATTTTTCTTTATCCAATTCATCCTCCTTCAATTTAGTGGTGAGAGTGGCTTCCAATGGATCGTTCATAGCATCCTGCACAAAGTGACACACAAGTGAATCCAAAGAATTAACTCTAAAACAATCGTTAGTGTGCAGTGTGTGCTTAAGAGCGTTAAAAACATTAAAAGTGATTTCCTCCTCTCCCACTCTCAATCTCAACTTCCCTTCTTATACATCAATCACGGCCTTTCCAGTTGCAAGGAACGGTCTCCCTATCCTCTTCCATGTCAAGTCCCACAAAATCTGTAGGAAATATAAACTTTCCCACTTTCACCAACACATCTTCTATGACTCCTCGTGGATATTTGACGGATCCATCAGCTAGTTGCAAGGACATCCTTGTCAGCTTAGGCTCTCCCAATTCAAGTTTCATGCATACAGACAAATGCATAAGGTTAATACTTACACCAAGATCACACAATGCTTTATGAAAAACCACATCACCAATCATGCAAGGAATAGAAAAACTCCCTGAATCCTTAAGTTTTGGTGGGATCTTGTTTTGCACCATTGTAGAGCAGTTCTCAGTCAAGTTTACCGTCATATGGCCTTTCTACTTCCTCTTATTTGCTAAGATGTTCTTCAGAAATTTAACATAACTAGGCATTTGCATTAAAGCATCAGCAAAAGGAATATTAATGTGTAATTTCTTGAATACTTCTAAGACCTAACCGAATTGCGCATCCAATTTTGCTTTTTTCAATGCTGCAGGAAAAGGTGGAAGGATAACAAGTCTAGATTTTGTAGTGGGTTCAGGTGTAGAGTTAGAAGACTTACCCTTGGGTGTTTCGTCCTGTTCCTCTTGCAAGTGGCTTTTTGCGTCCTCCTTTGACTCTAAAGTTTTCCCACTACTTGACTCAATGGCATTCACTTACTCTTTAGGATTAGTCTCGGTGTTGCTTGGCAAGGTGCCCGGATCTCTGCTTGAAATTATCATGGCCAACTGTCTTATCTGAGTTTCCAAGCCTTTGAGAAATGCATCTTGATTTTGTAGTCTAGTTTCCGTTGCAGACATAAATTGAGTCATCATCTGCTCTAAATTGGATTTCTCCTCTCGAGGCTCAGATCTATACATCGGTTGCTTTCCATACTGTTGGCTTTCTTGTGGGCGACCCTGATTTTTTTGACCAACCCATGAGAAATTTGGGTGTTGCCTCCATCCAGGATTGTATGTGTTGGAATATGGGTCATTCTTAGGACGATTCTGAGTCCCCACATGGTTCACTGGTGCCTCATTTTGCACATAATTTGGATCCCTTGTCTGGCAATCCTTTGTGAAGTGCTCACCTCCACAACCATCACAAAAGATCTCTTGCAGTCTCATGGCCATACATCCAACATTCATATTATCTATTTTCCTACTTAAAGCCTCTAATTGTGTGGCAACCGCAGAAAAACCCCTTATCTGGTGAACTCCTGCACTCCTTCTCTGATTGTTCCTCTTAGATTGAGGATGATAACTGCTAGCAGCCATCTCTTCCAACAATTCATATCCTTCTTCTGCAGTTTTTCTCAACGAATTCCCACAGGCAGCAGCATCTATCATAGTACAATTGGCAGTGAGCAAGCCATAATAAAATTTTGAACTACTAAAACAAGAGGCAGTTCATGATGTGGGCATCTCTGTAATAAATCTTTGTAGCGCTCCCATGCATCATATAAAGACTCTTGCTCGAATTGGGCGAAGGTAGTGATGTCTGCCCGCAACTTCATGGTCTTAGAGGGAGGGAAGTATTTGATGAGAAATGCCTTGGTCATATATTCCCAAGTTGTGATTGAACCTACAAGCAAGCAGTTTAACCAGGCTTTAGCTTCGTTGCGTAAAGAGAAAGGAAAAAACACAATCTAATAGCATCATCAGAAACTCTATTGAATTTAAAAGTATCTCAAATTTCAAGACAGTCTGCGATTTGAGTATTTGGATCATCTAGCGCATTTTCCCCAAATTGGACAGTGTTCTGGATCATCTGAATTATGGATGGTTTGATCTCAAACTGGTTCGCCCTGACGGTTGGTCGCACTATGCTTGGACATGCTCCATCAAGCGAAGGTTGTGCGTACTCCAACATGGGTATGCTCCTTGGTCCCTTGAATCTTAGATCTACATGCTGCTCGTCCTCATGCTCGTTCTTGTTCATTATGTCTCTAATCCACTGTTGTTGTCTTCGTCTGCGTAGGGTTTTTTCAATCTCGAGGTCGAATATCTCTGGTTCAAATTCGAGAGATCTTAGCATGCACCAAAAAAGATATAAGCAAAGAAACTGAAGGTGTAAAACAAAACAAAATACAGAATGTTAAAGTAAATAACTAAGAATAAAATTGTGGATTAACAGTCCCCGGCAACGGCGCCAAAAATTTGATTGAGCAAAACTTGCACTGTAAAATCTTTGGTCAAAATTAATAATGTTTAAGCTCGAAATAATCGCAAGTGCACGATGTCAAATAATAATCTAGTGTACAAGAGTACGAGTATCGTTCCACTGGAGACTATATTTCGCAATTTTTATTATAAGTTATTAAAATCTTTAGCAACGATGATTTGGATGATTCTTTACTACCGTAATGTTTAAACAAAAGCTCTATGAAATAGTTCAAGAATTAAATGATGAAATAAATAAGCTAGAATGGTTGATTAAAGTTCAATGAGAAATGAATTTGTTGAGAATCTCGGTTCACCTACCCATCGTCATTTACTTAATTCGTTCGACAGTGATCTACGCTTCCGACAGGAATTCCTATCCAATTAAACACGCCCTCTCGAGCTATACAAAACTAATTCTATTCAGTGAAATAATTAAATCTCTTTAATTATTTATCAAAGGTGAATTGCATGTCGTTCTATGAAATCCCCTAACTTTCGCCCACCTGGACTATGACTATCGACGCGTATCCTACTTAATATTTCTATGTAAATTATAAATCCATGGATTATGCTACTTGTTCCTATCACGGGGTATTCTCTCGAACTCACTCGCAATATTAAATCGTTATTAAAGTTAGCTACGCTTCAACAACGCAATAAAAATAATAGCACAATCAAGAATAAATCAATGTGAATTAACTAAACTCAGTTTCGGGGTAGGATCCCCTTAAATCCCAACAAATAATGAAAATTAGCTACTCAAAGTATAAGGTCCAAAAATAAGACGACGTAATCCAACTGCATGCAAATCTAGGGAAAATGGGAAATAGTTAGTTAAATGATTTTAATTACTTAAATTGATTATGTTTGATATTTTTATATGGTTTTTAATTAGTTTTCTACTTGAATGCATAAAACTGTATTTTTAAAGGTTATAATTGATGCGATCGAGGAACGGAGACTGATGACTGAAAAATAGAAAATATTTTTATTAAATAATCATTTTGAATTATTTAAAATAAGGTTGATGATTTTTGTTATTTTTGAAAATAAGGAGTTTTTTAGATGATTTTATACGCCAACACGTAATTTTTATCGGTATTCGATTTTCAACAAAAATACGAACTTTTGACAACTTGGCTAATAATTTCACGAACTTTCCTAAACGAAATATTTTATTAATGCACTATTGGGCTTAGTGGGCCCATTATGTCATGTTAATGGGCCGAAGCTTGCACACAAGTTTTATTATCAATTCTTAAGCCCAAAAACCCTACCCCTTTAATTACAAACACACGCCCCACCCCATCAAACACACACATGGACTCTTTTCTCCTCAAAACACACGGCACACACTAAGTTGCAAGAGGAAAGCATTGGTTTTCTTGAGGGTATTCAGCCAAGGGTTTCTCGTCGCCGTTCTTCGCATTGTCAACGTGTTTTCGTGCGTTATATACGCAAAGGCACGTCATAATTCTTCCTTTTCTCATCTATCACATCCTAATATGCAATTGTTTATGGTTTGCATGAAAAACAAGTTTCCCTCTTCATTATTCTCGTTTTTATGCATAACCATGAGATTAAGGTATGTTTTCTTGCATCAAAACTTGTGTTATACTTACATGAAGGGGCTGCCATGATTATGGATTTTTTATGGAACGTTTTACACGAGTTTAAGGGTCATAAGGGGCACGGTGATAGGCTGCACGAGAGCTAAGAACAGATTCAACGAATTATTGCATGTTTTGTTGGCAAGTGTTCGGCTTTGAGGGAACAACCATGCACGGCTCGGCTAGGGCTCGACCATGGCTCACTATGATGTGGTGGGGTCAGGAGAGGCACAGTGGCTGGGAAGGAGTCCTAGCAAGCTAGGACTTTACCCGTGGCTTATCGCGTGATGCAGCTATGCGCAGGGGCTTGTAGCTCGGCCATGGTGGTTAGGGCTGGGTCAGGCTAGGTCTGTAGGGTCTTGAGAGGGTTCACGAGGGGCTAGGACCGGGGTTGGATCGGTGGTTAGAGTCTTAGTCAAGTTACAAGAGTCATAGTGTATTAGGTTGTCTCGGGCGCATCATGCTTCTGGTGTAGGTGGCTTTGGCTCAGGCTAGGGTCGAGTCTTAGGGGTCCAATGGGTCCAGAAGGGTCCATAGGGAGTATGGGAAGGGCCTGGTTCGGGGTGGCTTGGGCACGGCTCAAGGGAAAACGGAGATGGCTCAAGGGTTTGGTTTATGGTTCGGTTTTAGGGTTTTCATGGCTAAGGGTTTGAAACGTGGTTCAACGGGGGCCGAATCATGGTTCACGAGGGTAAATTAAATATAAAAGTTCTATGTTTAAATTTTGAGAAATTTATATTAAAGTTTAAATTTATTCGGGATTAGAACGCATTACGAATTGTTAATTACGAAATAAATAAAAAACCATAGATTTATGGTAAATAAAAATATCAAAAAATTTAATTAAGCTTAAATAATTATTTGGGATGGTCTAGAGTCAACAGAAATAAGAAAAAGTCAAAATCGTGAAATTTTACGTATATGAGTAAAACGGTCATTTTACACCTGGAAAATAGTAAACGTCATGGAAGTGCCCTGAATGCTATAAAATATGTTAATATGATTATTTTAAATGTTTATGTAATTTTATGATAAAACGTTGATGCTAAAAGACGTGTTGCATGCTTGGTTTAAAAGAAAAATGATTATTATAAGCTTTAATTTTATAAAGTGATGAAAATATGAAATGTTGAAGAAAGTGAAGTAATTGTGACTAATACGATGATACGATTATATGATGATACGATAATAAGTAAGGCCAAGACTCAGTTGACGGGTAAGAGTGTCGCAGATGTCCCCGTCGCCTAGTATTGTGGTTACATTTAAATGGATCCATCGACCTTCAATATGAATACGAAAGTCACAATTAACGATCTGAATTCAAAGAAAAAATACGTATACGTAGATGATGGATATGAATATGTTATGATGACATGAAAATGAAACGTCTGTCATTCGTTTTCTTAAAACGTGCTAGAAATTTTTTTTCTCTTTAATCTCCGTAATTCAAAATATACATATATATACTTTAAAATACCTTCACACCATTTTGAAAATAAAACAACCCAGTAACAATTGAAATTCAAATGAAATTAGTTTAAAGCATAAAATCGTTAAATGTTTTACCAAACTCAAAAACAATATTTGAAAAGTATAGGCCGTACTGTAACTTCTCTAAAACCTCTTCCAACATAAATAAAAGTTATAAAATATCTTTAACATAACTTAAAATCATAAATCATAACTTGTGCGGAATGTGTGCACCTTCAGTCCAGCAAATTCAACCATCAAGACCTCCCTTAACATTATTATCATAAACACCTGCATCAATCACACCTAGTGAGTCTAAAAACTCAACACACCATAATCTTGATAACAACATAATACGTATACAAATCACATTCAACAATGAAAAATACTTGTACTTAAAATATCTTTTTCATGAAGATGCATAAACTTTAAATATAACATTTTCATAAACATTTTCATGATGCATAAACTTTAAACATAAACATTTTCATAATGATGCATCAATTTTAAACATAAACATTTTCGTAAACATTTTCATATCATCCTCAGCATATTCATTTGAACATGCATAACATAAACCTCAACATTTTCCTTTTTCTCATTCATAACATGTATCCTTTCCTCATGATCATAAACATTTTTCCTTTTTATTGAATTCATATCGTTAATTGTGACTTTCCTCAATCCTCAAAAAGTCGATGGATCCATCTACATTAAACCACAGTACTGGGCGGCCTGGACACTAGCAACACTCTCACCGGTCAACTGGGCCATGGCCTATCTTCATCGAATGGAAATACGATTGTCAAGCTCCCTCTGGGGCGTTCTCCCATAAATGGGCTCCCTCTGGGGCCTTTTCTCTAACGATATCCCCATTCTTATCCTCATATCTTCAATAATCACAATTACTTCACTTCCTTCAACGTTTTACATTTTCATTACTTTATAAAAATCATGCATTTAATATCATTTTCTTTTTAAAAACAAGCATGCAACATATCTTTTATCGTTATCGTTTTATTATAAAAATCCATAATCGTTTAAAATAAACATTTGAACATTTTAAAAGAAACCTTTTAACATATAAAAATTCATAAATCTTTTAAATAAACATTTCAGCATCATAAACATTTAAAATATGCATTTAAATCATAAACATTTTAACATATTAAATCATAACCTTATAAAATAATATTTTGACATAATAAATCGTAAACATTTAAAATTCATGTCATAAAAATTCATAAACATTTGAAATAATCATATTAGCCTGTAAAACAACCTTCAGGACAATGCCATGACGTTTACTAATTTGTTTAGGTGTAAAAAGATCGTTTTACCCATGGACGTAAAATTTCACGTTTTTGAATTTTTCTTAATTCCATTGACTCTAACATGTCTCAAATAATTGTTTAAGCTTACATGAATTTTCTCATATTTTTATTTAGGTTAAATGGAGGACTTTTAAATTAATTTTTAATTATGTGTTTTAATCTCGAATTAATCCAAAACTTAATATAAAATTTCCAAATTAAAAAATTAGCGNTCATAAACATTTGAAATAATCATATTAGCCTGTAAAACAACCTTCAAGACAATGCCATGACGTTTACTAATTTTTTTAGGTGTAAAAAGATCGTTTTACCCATGATGTAAAATTTCACGTTTTTGAATTTTTCGTAATTCCATTGACTCTAACATGTCTCAAATAATTGTTTAAGCTTACATGAATTTTCTCATATTTTTATTTTGGTTAAATCGAGGACTTTTAAATTAATTTTTAAATATGTGTTTTAATCTCGAATTAATCCAAAACTTAATATAAAATTTTCAAATTAAAAAATTAGCCTTTTAATAATTATTTGAGCTTAAATATAATTTTTCATAATTTTATAAAGTTTAAAACTAGGTTTTTCAATTAATTCGTTTTTAAACTTAGACGTACACCCCGATTTTGACTCGTATGGACTCAAAACTTAACCAAAACTTACAAACTTGGACCAAAGCTTAATAACACCTAACTACCCCATATACAATCAAATTCCAGCCCATTAAGTCCCTTGAACATTCATAGGAAGCTACTGAATTTTTCTACACAAGAGTCCTAGTCCTAATGTGATTCGAACCTAGGCTAGCTTCGCCTCGAGGCCTTAACCACCATGTCTAGCCTATAACCCTCCCTCCTAGGACATAGAAAAATCCCATGACATTCTGCTGGACCAAACTTACCAGCCCCAAACACGCCTAGCCCTTCAACCGTACCCTAGGACTCTAAAACATACAATTTTCGTTCATAATAGTGTCCTATATTTTCCAGCCTTTAAACATACACCTAGGGACCCTTAAAAATGTGGAAAAACATCCCTACAAGTATCCCTACCATGGCAGCCCCTTCGTGCATCATTATGAGGAGTTTTAAAAAAAAGAAAAATTTAGTTTTATGCATAATAAGCCATAAAAACGAAAATACAAGGTAGTGTGTCATATTTTTCATGCAAACATGCATCATACATATAATATGGTGTGATAGATGAGAAAAAGAAATATTAAGGTGTGAATTTGCGTTTAAAACGCTCGAAATACGAATACCGTAGCTGTGAAAGTCGGTGACGAACGGAGGACGATTTCTATTTTTTTTCCTACCCTTTTCTCTTGTCAAAACTTCACCAAAAACCCACCTTGGGATGCACGAGAATCGGGTGATCGTTGTTGGAAGGAAGAACGAGGAAGAAAGTCGACGAACGAATTAGTAAAAAAATAAAAACTTTCCTTGCCTTCCTTCCCTACTTCGGCCGTTGGTTTTGTTTCAAATTGTGCTACGTAACTTGGTGTGTGTTTCGTGGGGTGTGTGTAGGTGTTTAGGTGTGTGTATGGGTTTAGGTTTAATATATAAAAAAAACAAAAAGGCTTTTTAACTTTTTAATTAATGAGCTTAATGAACACTAGTTTTTTTTATTTAATTAATAAATTAGGCCCATTAAAATTAAAAAAACCATTAGGCTTAAATTAAAATACATATTTCAAAAAATCCCCTTATAAAATTACATAAAATTCCTTGTCAATTAATTTAAATTTGACCTTAAAAAATGCAATAATTTTTAAAATATTTAAAATAAATATTTTCTTAACTAAAATAAAAATTTAGCTTTTCAATCTTTAAAACTTTAATCATCTCTAGTCCTCTGTCCCCGGCCAACCACCGATATTCATCTTAAAATATTTAAATCAACAAAATTACACAATTAATCATTTAGTCACTCAAAATAAATCATTCAAGCATCAACCTTATTTTAAATAATTAAAAATAATTATTTAATAAAAATATTTTCTCTTATTCAGCCATCGGTCTCTGTTCCTCGATCGCAACTCGAATAACATTTAAAAATACATTTTAATTCAACCATGCAGAAAAGTATATTTAAAACATGTAAATATGCACAACATAATTAATTCATGTGATTAAAAATTTTAATTGAAATACACAAGGAATTTAATAACTGCATGCATGTGATTCGCGTGGACTTTTAAATTTTCAAAGCGTTACAATCTCCCCCCCTCTTAAATTGAATTTCGTCCCCGAAATTCGCTTATCCTTGATAACCCAAAGTTTAGATTCAGTTCTAGTATCCCAAAAATCCACACTTATGCTGCGCTACTCTGATAAAACTTAAGTTCTAGAATGTCCTTACGTCTCCTTGATCCCAATTAAATTTTCCTTCCAAATCCTTATTTGCGAATTTGCAACTTAGAAAGACCCATAATGACTTAGTGATGTTATTATTATAACCTCGAATTTCAACTTTCTTACAATTCTCAGTATTAAAAGATGTATGACCATACTTATCGTATATTATTTTCCTTATTTTATACCCAAAATGTTCATCAACTTTTCATATTCCAATCTTAAAATCTTAAATGCATCCACTAACGCTTACATTTTCAAGCCTAATATTGATTCATCCTTAAAAACTCTTGATTAAAATTCCTTATGACATTATAACCAAGATATCTCAAGGTTCTAAATATTCTTTTAAGCCTAAATTATCGAAAATTCTTATCATTTAACCCATTCAATTATCGCTTATTGCTAAACTAGTCCCCAAATTTCTTAATAATTGCAAAATAAATTCTTAATTTCCTCAAAAAATATCCA
The DNA here is from genome assembly GCF_012295235.1 of Primulina huaijiensis. Classification (NCBI taxonomy): domain Eukaryota; kingdom Viridiplantae; phylum Streptophyta; class Magnoliopsida; order Lamiales; family Gesneriaceae; genus Primulina; species Primulina huaijiensis. Next base: position 7,451,835 of record NC_133320.1, read on the forward strand.
ATTGGTCCTAAATTTCGAAAATCCTACGATTAACTCATAAGTTCTTGGCATTCTTAATTTCCTTCTACATGTTACCCATAACATAATTTCGATAAATTGAAACTTATTTACCCAAAAATCAATTCTCATAACCAATATTACACTTCCATCAAAACTTAAAATCCCAATTTATACACTTTCTTACTCCCAAAAATCATTGCAGTCTTCGAATCATTATTCCTTACGTCTAATTCCCAACATTAACTCAACTAGTAACCACGAATCATAAATATTTTCTTAGAGAATCTACGTGTTCCAAAAATATTCATAATATTCACGATTAACTTATGGCCCAAAAAGTAGAACGTCAATGCTAAAACCCAAAAATAAACATAGTCCAATTCCACCACAAAGTCAAATAATTTCTTATTTCATATCATATCACGTATAAAAATTCTAATGCATATAAAACATATATCCTCATAATGCTATTAAACATGTGACGTAAACATATAATTCATATAATTATGCAGATAACATCATAGAATCATATAAAGCATGTAAACTTACAAATTGAGGCTTGACGACTGAGCTTCCCGGCACTGATAGTGGCACAACCCTTTAAAGGACCTTTGCTCTGATATCAACTCAAACGTCTGCCATTCGTTTTCTTAAAACGTGCTAGAAATTTTTTTTTCTCTTTAATCTCTATAGTTCAAAATATACATATATATACTTTAAAATACCTTGATACCATTTTGAAAATAAAACAACCCACTAACATTTGAAATTCAAAGGAAATTAGTTTAAAGCATAAAATCGTTAAACGTTTTACCAAACTCAAAAACAATATTTGAAAAGTATAGCCCATACTATAACCTCTCGAAAACCTCTTCCAACATAAATAAAAGTTATAAAATATCTTTAACATAACTTAAAATCATAAATCATAACTAGTGCGGAAAACTAGCGTCAGTCCTCGGGTTGTGTGTACCTTCAGTCCAACAAATTCAACCATCAAGACCTCCCTTAACATTATTATCATAATCACATGCATCAATCACACTTAGTGAGTCTAAAGACTCAACACACAATAATCTTGATAACAACATAATACGTATACAAATCACATACAACAGTGAAAAATACTTGTACTTAAAATATCGTTTTCATGAAGATGCATAAACTTTAAACATAATCATTTTCATAAACATTTTCATGATGCATGAACTTTAAACATAAACATTTTCATAATGATGCATCAACTTTAAACATAAACATTTTCATAAACTTTTTCGTAAACATTTTCATATCATCTTCAACATATTTATATGAACATGTATAACATAAACCTGAACATTTTTCCTTTTCCTCGTTCATAACATGTATCCTTTCCTCATGATCCTGAACAAGTTTCCTTTTTTATTGAATTCAGATCGTTAATTGTGACTTTCCTCGATCCTCAAAAACTCGATGGATCTATCTACATGAAACCACAGTACTGGGCGGTGATAATTAAGGCCAAATCTTATAAAGATTTTTAGAGATTTGATTTTATAATATTTGTCCTTATCTAGAATTTTTATCCCTAATTATGTGTTTATTTGGATTAATTTTATAATGATTGTAGATTTCAATAAAAGAGACAAAATGGCTAATTTTGGAGATAAGAGGATTTTATAAGATTTCAAAGGAAGCAAAATATCAAAAGAAAGGAAATAAAATATTCCTATATTTTATTCCTTGATAACGTTAAAGTTTTGGAAGAAAATCTGTGCAGATATTGATAAATAGGAAGCCTCAAAATTGAAAAATAAAATCTTATCTACAATTTTTAAACATGAGATGAACTTCAAAGAATTAGAAGATGAGGCCCATTAAGAAATATAAAAGAGAGCATGCATGAGCAGAAAAGGGGAGGCGCAAAAAGAGGAAAAATAGCGCGGTAGAGAGAGATAGAGAAGCAAGGAGGAATAGAGGCAGAAGAGTACAGAGACGTGAACAGTGAGAGAAAAAAGAGAGAGGTAGAGGAGAGAGAAGAAAGGAAAGAGAACGGAAGTGAAAAGAAGGAAGGAGATCCGTAACAACAGAGGAGAGAAGACGGAAGTGCAGAACAGAAGACTACACGGAAGACAACACCAGGGAGGAAAAAGAGAAAAGAAACAGGGAGGAAGACAAAGGCAAAAGCTGGAGGAATTCCTCATCACACGCCACAAATCACTGAGAATTCCTTTCACTCATTCTTAATTTTGTTTTCTTCTATGAACTTAAATATGTGTTTTCACTTCTGTTTTGAATTCATGAAATAATTTTCTTTAGGCTAAGACCACAATAGGGCCAAACAATATTTTTTATGATATTTGGTTTCTTTTCAATATATTATTTTTCTCAATTTTAATTATTGATTGATGCTAGTTTAATATTTCTTGTTAATAGCCTTATCAACTATTTACATGTTCGTTGATTAATCACGAATCAAAAGATAATTGGTTAAATATAGCAACAAAGACGTCATTAACACATGGTTAAACCGACTAGAAATAGTATTCGGTTTCAGTTTGCGGTTTTAGGTGAAAACTGAAATTCCACGAAGATTTAATGCATTTTAGATCTAATTAAATTCAATTAGAAATAATTGGACTGTTAGATTTAAATAGGTTTATTAACTCGAGGAATCGTTTAATAAATAAAATTGGAGATTTCACCGTGATTGTCAAGAATTAAATAATTAATTGAATTTTAACATATGTCAACATTGTAGAGTTTTGTACCGTTGTGTGTCTTAGTTATTTATTTGAATTTGAATCCATCATTGACATTTGACTCCCTCGTTTTTAATTGCAAATATTTTATTTAATATTTTAGATTAATAATCACANAAATATTAGTCTCTGTGGGATCGATACTTGGACTCATCATCTATTTACTATAACTTGACCTAGTCCGCTTGCTAGATTTATTCCCAACCGAAATCGTCGGTCAAGTTTTTGGCGCCGTTGCCGGGGACTAATTTATTTAATATTGGAATAAATTGCGTTCTTCAGACTAGACATTTTTTTCTCAAAAAAATAAAATAAAATAAAAATAATCTGTTTTTTTTCTAATTTATTTGTTTTGTTTTTATTATTTTACTGCGAGGTACTTCGAGATGGATCATCGGGAAGTATTCACGAATTTTTCCCAACAATACTCGGAACCATTCTATGCTGCTTGGGGGAGATTCAATGATTTGGAAAACAAATTTCGGTATCATGATTTGTCAAACTACACTCTTATTCGAATTTTCTATATTGGTTTGGATGAGACAACAAGAAGTTGGGTAAATTATGGAGCTTTGGCAACTGGTAGTCACTTATTTAATAGAGAATACAAGAATGCGATGCACTTGTTAAATGATATGGCAGATTTCGACTACCACTTACATTGTGATCCTTCACTGCAAGGTTTGAGTCACCAATATCCTCCACAATTTTGCCCCAGTTTTGTAAACCAAGCATTTGAGCAACAAGAAGAGCATAGTAAGCATTTAGATGAAATAATAGCCCAGCGGAAGAAGATGGTCAATGATTCGGTAGAGATAAATAAGGAATATTTGGAAATTCACAACAATGCTTTGTGTTTCATCGATGAGCAAATTGAGCTTCTAGTGCAACTAGTTTCTGAAATCCGCCAAGATAATGAAGCGATTTTTGTCGATCAATTAATGACCGATCAGGCATGGGTGAATGATGACAACTCAAACAAACAAGGTTTGGAGAGTGATTCAAATCTTGTAGAAACTTCATCTGAATCTGATCTTCCACAAGTATTTGAGCTGAAGGAAGAAGAATTCTATGAACAATCCCTATGCAAAGATGAGGCAGAAGTCAAGCTGAGGGAAGAAAAATTCTTCGAAATCTCTACGGAAAGATGAGGCAGAAGTGAAGTTGGAAGATGTAGGGGTACAGAAGGCGAAGGATTTGAACTCATATATGTTCTTAACATATATTCCACCAGCAGATTCTTTATTTGCATCAAAGAAAACTCAAGAATATTACATCATCTACGAGCTTTATCATGGATTGGATTGTTCTTCCCCTAATAATCAGTTTTTGCCGAGTGTTGCTGGAGCGACGAGCTTACTATGTCAATATCATGCCAAGCTTGAGGGCACATATAACCAAGACCCATATGTAATATTGTATGATATTTACTATGGCGGAAGCCGCTATTTAATGGCTGCTTCTCCATAGTCAAGCTATAGACAATGAATTTAGCGTTTGCTGGGAGGCAACCCAGTGATTTATTTTATTTTATTTCATTTTATTTTTTTATTTTTAATTTTTCATTTTGTTAGTTTAATCCTCTGTGATTTTGGTGTATGTAGGGAATATTGGAATGAAGTAAGATGATTTAGATTCTGGAAAAACTAAACTATTGAAATAAAAGATTTCCAGCAGTGAGAAATTCTATCATCCCCATGTACCACTCCATGGAACTTAAAGCAACACTGTCAGGGAAGTGTTCTCTTACTATTCTATATCCAAATTTTATATTCTTTTTAAATGAAATGACACTGAGGACAGTGTAAATCTAAAGTGTGGGGGAATTTGTGTTTGGTTTCACGCCACAACATTAGCATGTGCTTCAATGTTTAATCCTTGAGCATGAAAATTTTTATGGTTATTCTTTGAGAAACTGTACTTATGATTACATGATACACTAATTGACTTTCTAGATTTTTGATCACTCAAGAGATTGAATCACACCTAGAACTGATTGAGATGAGCTGTAGTTGTAGCTGAAAGATTTGAGCATGAACTAGTTTTGTATCATATTTTGAGACATCATCTATACACTTTAGGTCATACTTATATGAATTAATTGTGAATTGGCAAGAGGTAAGCTCATAAAAAATAAAAAAAAAATTGAAAAAAAAAAGAACAAAAGAAACAATTTAGAACTTGTCTGCTTATTCTTCGAGGCGAAAATACAGAGGAAACTGATTTAGGTATATATATATATATATATATGATTTAGGCGATCTTTGGACCGTTTGAGCCTCTCGAGCCTACCCAATGCATCATTTATATTCCTAGTATCCCATTTTGTGCCTATAAAAATCGAATGGAGTGTGTCAAAGACATATAATTAGCCCCCACTCGTATTCCTTCAAAATCCCACATCAATTACCCAATTTTAGCTTATACATTATTTCTCTACCTTAATTTTGAGAGAAATAAACCCCTTTAGCGCTTTAAAATTTTCAATAACTCTCATGTGTTGATAATTAATAAGAAAAATTGGAGGAGTTTGAAAAAAAAATCATGAAGAAAGAGAAGGGGATTGATGAAAAAAATATATAGAATATTATAAGCTTGAAAAGACCTATTGACCGGGTCACATTCCTTCAACATTTAGTGGAGAAAGGTATGAAAGACAAGCTTATGGAGAGTTTCTTTAAAAAAAATTCAAAAAATATGAGCACTCCTTGAACTAAAACACCTTTGAGGAATATAAGTTTTGACTCCCACACTACACACGTCTCATTATTTTGATCTTTTCTAGTGAATGCTTGAGTTTTAAAGTTGCAACGAAAGTGAATCTTATGATTTTCGAAGTGTGATCTTTTGATTGAGTGTGACAGAATTTGGAAGGTTGAAAAGTGTTTATTGTGTGAATTTTGTGGTGAATCATTGAATATTCATCACTTATATTTTTATTCTCTGATTTGTTCGAGAACGAACAAAGATTAAGTGTGGAATGATTGATAAGGCCAAATCTTATAAAGATTTTTAGGGATTTGATTTTATAATATTTGTCCTTATCTATAATTTTTATCCCTAATTATGTGTTTATCTGGATTAATTTTATAATGATTGTAGATTTGAATAAAAGAGACAAAAAGGATAATTTTGGAGATAAGAGGATTTTATAAGATTTCAAAGGAATCAAAATATCAAAAGAAAAGAAATAAAATATTCCTATATTTTATTCCTTGATAACGTTAAAGTTTTGGAAGAAAATCTGTGCAGGTGTTGATAGAGAGGAAGCCTCAAAATTGAAAAATAAAATCTTATCTACAATTTTTAAACATGAGATGAACTCCAAAGAATTAGAATATGAGACCCATTAAGAAATATAAAAGACAGCATGCATGAGCAGAAAAGGGGAGGCGCAAAAAGAGAAAAAATCAGCGCGGAAGAGAGAGGCAGAGAAGCAAGGAGGAAGAGAGGCAGAAGCGTACAGAGACGTGAACAGTGAGAGAAAAGAAGATAAAGAGAGAGAAGAGAGAAGAAAGGAAAGAGAACGGAAGTGAACAGAAGGGAGGAGATCCGTAACAGCAGAGGAGAGAGGCAGATGAGAGAAGATGGAAGTGCAGAAAGAAGGCTACATGGAAGAAACACCAGTGAGGAAGAAGAGAAAAGAAACAGGGAGGAAGACAGAGGCAAAAGCCGGAGGAATTCCTCATCACACGCCACAAATCACTGAAAATTCATTTCAATCATTCTTAATTTTGTTTTCTTCTATGAACTTAAATATGTGTTTTCACTTCTGTTTTGAATTCATGGAATAATTTTCTTTAGGCTAAGAGCACAATAGGGCCAAACAATATTTTGTCTGATATTTGATTTATTTTCAATATATTATTTTTCTCGATTTTATTATTGATTGATGTTAGTTTAATATTTCTTGTTAATAGCCTGATCAACTATTTACATGTTTGTTGATTAATCACGAATCGAAAGATGATTGGTTAAATATAGTAACAAAGACGGCATCAACACATGGTTAAACCGACTACAAATAGTATTCGGTTTCAGTGTGCGGTTTTAGGTGAAAACTAAAATTCCACGAAGATTTAATGCATTTAGATCGAATAAAATTCAATTAGAAATAATTGGACTGTTAGATTTAAATAGGTTTATTAACTCGAGGAATCATTTAATAAATAAAATTGGAGATTTCACTGTGATTGTCAAGAATTAAATAACTAATTGAATTTTAACATGTGTCAACATAGTAGAGTTTGTTACCGTTGTGTGTCTTAGTTATTTATTTGAATTTGAATCCATCATTGACATTTGACTCTCTCGTTTTAATTGCAAATATTTTATTTAATATTTTAGATTAATAATCACAATATCATCTTTTTATTTATGTTGTCTAGCTTAAGTTAAGTGATATAAATTCTAGTTATTAAATATTAGTCACTCTGGGATCGATACTTGGAATCATCATCTATTTACTATAACTTGACCTAGTCTGCTTGCTAGATTTATTCCCAACCGAAAGCGAGGACACCAGCAACACTCTCACCGGTCAACTGGGCCTTGGCCTATCCTCATCAAATGGAAATACGATCGTCAGGCTCCCTCTGGGTCCTTCTCCCATAAATAGGCTCTCTCTGGGCCTTTCCCTCACGATATCCTCATTCTTATCCTCATATCCTCAATAGTCACAATTACTTCACTTTTTTCAACGTTTTACATTTTCATTATTTTATAAAAACCATGCATTTAATATCTTTTTCTTTTTAAAAACAAACATGCAACATATCTTTTATTGTTATCGTTTTATTATAAAAATACATAATCGTTTAAAATAAACATTTGAACATTTTAAAAGAAACATTTTAATATATAAAAATCCATAAATCTTTTAAATAAACATTTCAACATCATAAACATTTAAAATATGCATTTAAATCATAAGCATTTCAACATATTAAATCAAAACCTTATAAAATAGCATTTTGACATAATAAATCGTAAACATTCATAATAAATCGTAAACATTTAAAATTCATGTCATAAAAATTCATAAACATTTGAAATAATCATATTAGCATGTAAAACAGCCTTCAAGACACTGCCATGACGTTTACTAATTTTTTAGGTGTAAGAAGACCGTTTTACCCTTGGACGTAAAATTTCACGTTTTTGACTTTTTTTTTAATTCTATTGATTCTAACATGTCCCAAATAATTATTTAAGCTTACATGAATTTTCTCATAATTTTATTTAGCTTAAATAGAGGACTTTTAAATTAATCTTTAAATAAGACGTATTACTGCGTTTTAATCACGAATTATACCAAAACTTAATATAAAATTCCCAAATTAAAAACTTAGCCTTTTAATAATTATTTGAGCTTAAATATAATTTTTCATAATTTTATAAAGCTTAAACTAGGCTTTTCAATTAATTCGTTTTAAAACTTAGACGTACACCCCGATTTTGACTCGTATGGACTCGAAACTTAACCAAAACTTACCAAACTTGGACCAAAGCTTAATAACACCTAACTACCCCATATACAACCAGATTCCAGCCCATTAAGTCCCTTTAACAGGCCTAGGAAGCTACTGAATTTTTCTGTACAAGAGTCCTAGTCCTAATGTGATTCGAACCTAGGCTAGCTTCACCTCCAGCCCTTAACCACCATGTCCGGCCTCTACCCATCCCTCCTAGGACCTAGAACAAACCCATGACATGCTTCTGGACCAAACCTACTAGCCTCAAACACGCCTAGCCCTTCAACCGTACCCTAAGACTCGAAAACATACAATTTTCGTTCATAATGGTGTCCTATATTTTTTCAGCCTTTAAACATACACCTAGAGACTCTTAAACATGTGAAAAAACGTCCCTTCAAGTCCCCCTATCATGGCAGCCCCTTTGTGCATCATTATGAAGAGTTTTAAATAAAAAAAAACTCTAGTTTTATGCATAATATGCCATAAAACCGAAAATACAAGGTAGTGTTTCATATTTTTCATGCAAACAAGCATCATACATATAATATGGTGTGATAGATGAGAAAAAATAAGATTAAGGCGTGTCTTTGCGTTTAAAACGCTCGAAATATAAATACTGTAGCGGTGAAAGTCGGCAACGAACGGAGTACGATTTCTATTTTTTTCTACCCTTTTCTCTTGTCAAAAACCCACCTTGGGATGCACGAGAATCGGGTGATTGTTGTTGGAAGCAAGAACGAGGAAGAAAGTCGACGAACGAATGAGTTCAAAAATAAAAATTTTCCTTGCCTTCCTTCCCTACTTCGGCCGTTGGTTTTGTTTCAAATTGTGTTACGTAACTTGGTGTGTGTTTCATGGGGTGTGTGTAGGTGTTTAGGGGTGTGTGTGTGGGTTTAGGTTTAATATATTAAAAAAAAACAAAAAGGCTTTTTAACTTTTTAATTAATGAGCTTAATGAACACTAGTTTTTTTTATTTAATTAATAAATTAGGCCCATTAAAATTAATAAAACCATTAGGCTTAAATTAAAATATATATTTCCAAAAATCCCCTTTTAAAATTACATAAAATTCCTTGTTCCCACTAATTAATTTAAATTTGGCTTTAAAAATGCAATAATTCTTAAAATATTTAAAATAAATATTTTCTTAACTAAAATAAAAATTTAGCTTTTAAATCTTTAAAACTTTAATCGTCTCCAATCCTCCGTCCCCAACCAACCACCGATATTCGTCTGAAAATCTTTAAATCATGAAATCAAATAAAATTACACAATTAATCATTTAGTCACTTAAAATAAATCATTCAAGCATCAACCTTATTTTAAATAATTAAAAACAATTATTTAATAAAAATATTTTCTCTTATTCAGCCCTCGGCCTCCGTTCCTCGATCGCAACTCGAATAACATTTAAAAATACATTTTAATGCAACCATGCAGAAAAGTATATTTAAATATGTAAATATGAACAACATAATTAATTCATGCAATTAAAACATTTAATTGAAATATACAAGGAATTTAATAACTGCATGCATGTGGTTCGCGTGGACTTTTAAATTTTCGGGACGTTACAGAAAATGTTTAAGTTGATGCATGATTATGAAATGTTATTTTAAGTAAAATTATTTTCATTGTTGCTTGTGATGGTATACGTATTATTTGTTATCAAGAATTTTGTTTGCTAAGTCTTTAGACTCACTAGGTGTGATCGATGCAGGTGAGTATAATGTTGATGCTAGTGGAGGTCTTGATGGTTGATCTTACTGGACTGAAGGTGCACATAAACCGAGGACCATCACTAGTTTTTCCGCACTTATAAATTTAAGTTTATGTTAAAGATTTTTACAACTTTTATTTATGTTTTTGAGTGGTTTTTAAGAGGTTGATAGATTTAGCTTTATTGCTAAGTTAGGATTTGCAAACGTTTGACGCTTTTATATTTTTAAACTATTTCCTTTAGATTTTCAAATATTGTTGGTTGTTTTATTTTTAAAATAGTGCAAGGTATTTTAAAGTATATATATGTATCTATTTTATTTCGGCCGAATCTTGTATGATAGAAAAAAAATATTCTAGTACTATGTAAGAAAACGAGTAGTGGACGTTTCACAAAGTCATGATCAAACTAAGCAAGCAGTGTTTAAAAAGGAAGAAATTAAACTAGAAATACCAGTCGTGACGAAATACGAAGAATGGTGTCCGGAAATCTTCAAATCTTCACTCCAAGCCTTGCTCCACGCTTTGTTCTCCCGTCCCAAGCTCCTTGGCTGCTGAATAATGAATGAAAAAACGTCCCTAGGGCTACTTGTTGCAGCCACACTTGGCAACTTCTCCCGGAATGCAAGAAATCATCCTCCATATTTTTTCCAAATTTGAGTACCGCTCGGGCGGTAAGATTCTACCGCCCGAGCGCCAAGCCTTCTGTAATTCTGCTTATGAAGTGTGGCACTCGCGCTCGAGCGGTAAGATCTTACAGCCCAAGCGCCGAGTCTTCTGCCCGAAAATCCATCTGCGAGCCCGAGCGGTAAGATTCTACCACTCGGACGCCAGCCTTTCTGCCAATTTCTTGTGGCTTGCACATTTTTGTTCCGATTTCAGTTTTTCAGCCATTTTACCGGCAAATTCATCACGTACGAATGAGACACGATCATAGGCATATACTAATTCTAAAATGAACAAAATATATATGAAATGTACGCATATACAATGCAAACACACACAAACTAATGCAATAAAACACATAAAAACAACATATATCACTAACCTTTGTGACCAGCCCATAACCAGCCATCCTAGGACCTAAAACGAACCCTTAACAAGCTGTTGGACCAAGCCCTACATGCCATACATGAACAGCCCTCAAACTCGTGCACTTCAAGCATTGCGTGACCCCAACTCATGCCTACATCCCTCATTCTCGCAACAGGTACGGTACCAGATATATAAGACCACGACTCAGCCCTCTTAGGACCCATGAACACGTCCCTATAGCAGCTAGCAGCACACCCTCCTAGGAACCCAAAACCATGCCCTAGTTTCCTCCAAAACCTTATAACGTGTGGCCCCCTTCTATCCTGAACTATACCAGCCTACATCATGCATCTTAAGACCCTTAAACATACTGAAAACATCCCTTTTAATGACCCTAACATGCATTCCATTTGTGCATCATTGACATGAATTTATAAGCATGAAAACTCAAGTTTTATCATGAAAAAACCATGAAAAAGAAAATATAACAGGAGATCATATTTATCATGCAATCGTGTATAAACACACAAAATATTAAATGAACGATGAGTGAAGGAGGATTAAGGTGTGCCTATGAAAAACAATCCTTGACGCGAGGGACGTTGGCAGAGAGAGGGGAACCATGCTGCTTTTTCCTCTTCCTAAATCACGTGAATTGCCTTGGATGTGAGGGTATGTGATCGTGTGTGGCTGCTGATGGAGAGAGTCCTAGTGCTTGGCATGAGTTTGTGTGTTTTTAGGGTTTGAAAACTCTATATTTTTATATAAATAATTGTGTAGTAGGATAGGCCCAATAAACTTAGTACAATAGGCCCATTAGATAGTAGGTAAAAATATTTCGTTTTGGAAAGTTCCCGAAAATATTAACCAAGCCTCCAAAAAGTCCTTATTTTCTTCAAAAATCGATTGTCGGTTTAAAATATGACTCGGCGCGTAAAAACTCCTCAAAAGACATCATTTTCAAAAATACCATATAAAATATATCCTATTTTACATAATTAAATATAATCCTTTAAGAAAAATATTTTCCTTTTACGGTCTCCGGTCTCAGTTCCTCGATCGCATCTTGATTAATCTTTAAAAATACAGTTTTACGCATCCTAGTAGAAAACCTTATTTTAAAAATGTAAACACGCCTACTACACTTAATTAATTCAATTAAATTAATTTAATTAAGCATTTTCTATTTTTTCTCGATTTGCATGCAGTTGGATTACGTTATCGTATTTTAGACCTCACAGATAGTCTTGAACGAAACAATCACGAGCTAGACTCAAAAAAACCTAAACAACAATGAAATGAATACGTACGTTGTGGAATATAGGAATCAACACTAGCCGCAGAGGTCAGATATCCCTGACACTTAAGATAAACACATGCCACATCACTCGAAGTTCACGTGTGTATGATTCGCCAATCTCATCTTCCCAAACAAATACTAAGATAAATCTACGCAATTCGTTTCATTTCGTACAATTCTGGACCCCTTGGCTTTCATTCAAAATTATCGTCATCGAACGACACATCAACTAACACATATAAAAAGGATTAATTGGTTCTCGTGGGGTTCAGTATGTATTCAAGGAAAGTCTGCCAAAGTGTAATCCCGTGGCTTGAGATGTGCAAGTGTAGATGATCGTATTCCATATTTGTCAACTATGTTTTTCAAGCGTTCATAGGCTCAAATTTAACAACTCTTCTCTACTAGTATATTGAATACATGTAACTTGGTAAATAGGTCTCTTAGCTTGTGTAGCCTATGCTACTGCTCGCGGCTACAATAAAGAAAAAAATTCAAGAATAAGATAAAATAAGATACCATTTACCTTCCCGTCCTCTTCTTTTATTGAATTATTATCTTTTACCCAAATTCTTTTTTTAACTTCATCCACACCACACCACCATTAATCATCTACCTCTTGTAACAAAAATGTTAATTTTTTTTTTCATGTTGGAGTTATCAAGTCAACACAATATGGACTTATTTCTCTCTGCTTTATGTAGGATTTATTGTATAGGCAAAAATCCTGGTAGATGATGGGTTATTTCGAAATAAGACAAATATGGTCTCTCAACCTTGACACAATCCATTCAATTTCCATTAAGCTCAATCAAGGACACTAGGAGTTGAAATGATATAATAGGTAGGCTTGAAAGACTCAAATAATCCAAAAATTGCCTAAATCATCCCTAAGTCACAACATTCAATGCATATAGTCAAATCATATGTAATGTCTAAAATATATGGTTTTATAAATTATTAAATTTGAAAAATTCACACATCTCATTATCATCTAGGTTCAGGGGCTATCAATTGATAAAATAGTCAACGAAAACATGTCCAAAATAATTCAAATAACTGCCTAAATCATACATGTGTTAGTAAAAATGCATCTCAACATCAAGTGATGATCATGCACGTTTTAAATTCCATTCATCTATTCCATATCATAAATGACAGACATTTTTTTAGTATGCTATCTCTTGGCGTTGAGTTCTCATGTCCTGCTCAATTCTAGTAATCTTCTTTCCCATAGTCATCCTGTTAACTGGTGGTGGTGGTGGTCCTCGGTATTCGCTTGCTTGTTGATCATACGCCATCCTTTCATATCTCCTATCATCTTTTATTTCCCCATGCCCGGGATTTCTAAGGAAAACAATTATTGGTGCCTTTACCTTAAGAACTTGCTCTTCCTATCCCCATGACACACCTGCATAGCAACACGATTCAGTGATTGTGTGTGGACATGGGAGAGTGGCTGTGGCGAGTCCTAATCCGGCATGCATAATGGATCCATAAATGATTTTTCCCAAATCAATTGTCTTCCCTATAATGATTACATAAACCAGGGCTACTTTGTTCTTAGTCTATGTGTAACGTCCGAAAAACCAAACATACGTAAACCAAATGCATGCAAATTACTTGAATTGCTTAATTGTTTTATTTAATTTATTTTAAATACTTGCATGATATTTATTAAATGATTAAATGTATGATTGCATGATTAAATGATTATATGGCATGATTACATGAAATTGAAAGATTTTTACTTGAATATTCGATAATTGGCTGGGGAAAGGAGACCGGAGACGACCAAGACAAGAATATTTATTTTTCATTAAATATTTGCAAGGCTTCCTAATATGATTAAAAATGATTTAATTTTTCTAAAAATATTGGAGTTCGAATTATTTTAATAGTCGCGCTCGATTTTTCTCGGGAAGCCGATTTTGGGCATACGAGGAGTTTTTAAAAGATCAAAAATATTATTTTTTGGAACTAAATTTTATAAAATTTTATGTTTTAATTAAATAAGAGTTATTGGGCCCAATTTAACAAAATTGAGTAGGCCCAATTGCTCTTATACTTGGAGGCCCAAAATCAAAGCCCATTAGCTTGCAAATTAAAAATATATAAATATGTTACATAGGCTTTTGAGAACATCATAACCAGCCGAAAATCACACACAATTCACTCTCAAAATTTCAAAAATTAAGAAGGAAGAAAATCAAGGAGTCTTCGTCGCCCATTCGTCCTTCCTCGCTGCCGATCACGTATTCGAGCTTTCTAAAATGCAAAGACACGTTTTCTAAACCCTTTTACGCATCACTCAAATCATAATATGCATGTTTCAATCATTTTTGCATGAGAAATATTTACGTTCGATGGTTTAACGTTTTGTCAAATATTTTCAAAAGTTTTGAACGTTTTTACGTATATATGATCGTATTATGATTTCCAACGAGTACGCTGTCAATGTAGGATGTTATATGATTATAACATGATTAATTCAAGGGAAAATACATGCTGTAATTACGCTTGAACAAGGGAAGAACACCTAGGGTCTTTCTAGGAGAGGCCGTGTGCTTGGGTTTGTCATGGGGTATGGATAGCTTGCATGGTCGCTTAGGGCTCCGCCAGGACTGGTTGGGACTCGGCCAGGGTCACTTACTAGGGACTGGTATGGTCCTGGAATTGCTAGGACCCGTGGCTAGTCGGTTAGGAAGAGTCCATGTGAACATGGACTCTTCCCATGCTTGTTGATGGCGCAGCCGAGAGCTGCTGCATTCGAAGGGTTAAGGGCTGGGCTAGGTCATCTAGGAGGTGGCTCAGGGTGTTTCAGAGAGGGTCAAGAAGGTTTGGACTCGAGGGTGGCTCGAGCGTAGAGTCCTAGTCGAAGTAGGAAACTCATAGGCGCCATGGAAGAACACACACGTGGTTGCAGTTCTTCGAGCAGGGGCTTGCTGCGAGGTTCTAGGGTCTTGGGGTGGGCTTGGTTGGGGCCAAGCATGGTCCAGGGTTGGTGAGGGTCAAGTGGGCTCGGTGGTGGCTCGAGTAGAAGAGTCCTAGGTTGGCTAGGAGTCCTTGGCGTGAGAAGCTTCAAGCGCGCGACATCGGGTCCTTTTTCTAGGAGGGTTTGCGTGAGTTAAGGGCCTTGCTCTAAGGGTCAAGGTTGGTCAGTAGGGTACCTAGATGAGTTGGCTAGGGTCTGACTCGAGGTGGCTCGACCGTGGCTCGAAAAAATAGGGAGATGGCTCGGTGGGCTTTATTGAGGGTCAAATTACAAAAATTAAAGAATAAGTTTCGAACCATAGGTCCAGGGGGCGGTTCATGGCTCACAAGGGTATTTTAGGAAATAAAAAGTCTATGTTTAAAGTTTGGGAAGAAAATATTAAGTTTGAAATTTTTCGAGAATTAAACGCCTCACAAATTAGTATTTAAAGAATTAAATAAAAAGCCTCGAATTAAAATAAATAAAATTATGAAAAATTAGATTTAAGCTTAAATAATTATTTGGGATAAGTCCATGTCATTAAAAGTAAGAAAAATGCAAAATCGATAAATTTTACGTCTAGGGGCAAAACGGTAATTTTACACGTGGATATTACGTAAAAGCTTGGCAGCGTCCCGAATGGGTCATAACACATGTTAAATGATTTATTATGATGATTTTCATGAAAATATGATATTTTATTATTTATGGTAAAGATGTGCAATTGTTATTATTAAACTGCTATTTTTAAAAGGTTGTGATATTTTATGCTTTAAAAGAAAAGGAAACATATTTTGAGGAATGTGAATTAACTGTGACAAAGATGATAGAGGATATGTGGGGGATCCGTTTTAAGAAAGGACATTGAACTTACAATTTTATGGGAATGTCGTGAAGGAAAAAAAATTTAGTAGAATTTCAAAGTAAAAAGTAAGGGTCGTTTCACTATAGCATGATTCTTGCCAATACAAACGTGACTCAATGCTTAACTTCAATGTGAGAGGGAAATTTTGACTCATCATGCATTATGCCCCTTCGATAAAAAGTAAGGGTCGTTTCACTAAGTTCGGTGTCGCGGCGCCAGATGCCGAGAGACAGCGCCGCGGCGCCTGCACTGCCAAGAAACGGGCGCCTAGGCACTGCATAGCTAGCGCCGCGGTGCTAATGACGGCGAAACAAGGAATTGGGCTTTAAACTTACGGCATGGATGCAAAGAATAAAAGAAAAAAATGAGGGTTCAGAAGCCACACGGCCGTTTTTAGTGAGGAGAACAAGAGGAAACACGAGACAAAGATCCGGAGTGCGAAGATCGATCACAAATACGAAGAGCGATGAATATGGGGACAGAAACGACACTTCTGATTTGTCATCTATTCTTTCGCTTCTATATTTTCTTGTGTTGCAATCTCAAAAACTTTGAACATGCGTTGTTTTTATTTAGATTTCGTTATGAACTAATTTTCCATTCCAAAGGATGATGTAGATTTGTGGATACGATGATTTGACGTGGTTGCTTCTATGATTGAATTCTGTTTTGGTTTAATTGTGTTTCTTGTTTTTATTCGATTGCAGTTTACTCGCCATAAGTTGTTGTTGTCTGATTAATTCTACAACTCGGGAGAGTGACTAGGATTATAGATCATTAGAAACACATCGTAGAATGTTTATATCGTTCGAAAGACGTATAACTTTAGCGAGGTCTAGGTAAGAACATCGTTTGCATTTATCATTGAAACTTAGATTTTTATTAGGAACGTTTGAATCGAAGTTTGATTGATACAATTTATTCGTCACTTGGGAAATGAGGAATAAAATAATTAAGTGTTCTTGGTCATTAAATAATAGGAATTCATGAGTATAAATTCAACCAGGAACAATTATCGTGGAAACTTAGTGAACTCACTCCTCTAGATATTTTCTCTCATTGATTTTCTCTCGATTCGGTGTCTATATAAATTAGTTATTTGCATTTAATTCATTTCAAGCAAACCAAACTGCTTATTGATTTTTCTAGATAAAGTCGTGACTATTTTAATTACAAGCATTGATATATTTGTACATTCACACTCCTCGTGGGAATAATACTTCACTCACATATATTAAAACTTGACAACTGTGCGATTGCGAGCGAAAAATACGCAACAGTACAAGTCATTGTATATATCAAAGTCTTCTAGTGTAACCTGCCCGAAGAGGTAGAAGGGGTGTCGTAGGAGCAGTTGAAGTATCCGGACATCCATAAATATATCTTGTATATTTAACTGATTAACTAGTGTTTTCAAACTGATTTGATCAGTTAGAGCATACGTCAGTTCAATTTTCACCATAACTAAACTGATATATGCCAAGAACTAATTCTCTTTATTTTCAGTTATTCAGTTGCACAGTATATAAAATGTATCAATTTTTCTTAACGAAGGATTACTTCGAGTGTTTTCCGCTTGATTTATAATCAAACTCGATCTAATTCATCGGTGTAAACATTCTTACTCCACGAGCTACTGAAGCTCATGGAGAATATGGCGTTTGAAGCACCTTCGCAGGTGTTCACACGATCCATCATACTATGTATTTATAAGTCACATTCATTTATGGTTTAATGCTCAAAATATCCTTTTTCGCAAACTTGAAGATGAAGAAAATACATTTTTGCCTTGAAGTACAATATATGAGGGCAATTTATACATCATCGTATCTCACAAATTATACTAGTAATGTATATCTTTTCTCCAACTTTAAGACAATGGCAACTAGTAAAGTAGATGTTCGATTTTCTTCGTAATCTTAAACACTATATGGATTTACAGAAAGAGATTAATAACAATTGAAGATAATGTGACCGATCTTTTACAAATTTATCATCTACATCAATTTTTGGCAAATTAGTGTACATGATTGGGATATGAAGAGTTAATAATTTCAAGTGGTGTTTGAAATAGGGGGAGTAATCAAAGTTATACTCTTTTTTCTTTGTCTATGATTTTTTCCGCGTAGTTTTTCATCACAAAGCTTTTAATGAGGTAATTAACAATTAGCGAGAAATGTTGTATTCTTTTTCCTTCACTAGGATTTTGTCCTATGGGTTTTTCCAATTAAGGGTTTAACGAGGCGCATCCATCGTCGGGAAAACAATCAAAGAAAATATTTATTGTTGTACTCATTTTCCTTCGCTCAGATTTTTCCCATGGGGCTTCACTGTCAAGGTTTTAACAAGTCAACATTTGAGTCCTGATGACTTTACCTGGCATCCATTTTGCCAAATGGAAATTTTGACAAATCGGTTGTTATGCAAATAATCATCTAAAAAAAAGTGTTATAAAATAATTTCTTGTTATAAATGATTATAAATTTTTGATAAAGATAAATATAGAAAGATAATATCTATAAATATTTGTGTTGGATCGTGTTCTCGGCACCAAAGGTGTATCAAACAAAATATTCTCCATGAGCTGCTGTAGCTCGTGTTCTAAGAATGTATACACCGATGAATTAGATCGAGTTTAGTTTACAAACCAATCGGAAGGCACTCGAAATAATCCTTCGTTAAGAAAACTGATATATTTTATATAATGTGCAACTGAATAACTGAAAAAGGGTATATTAGTTTTTGCATTCACCAATTCAGTTATGGTGACAACTGAATTGATGAATACCCTTGCTAATCCAGTTAGTTTGAAAACAACAGTTGATCGGTTAAATATACAAGATATGTTTATGGATGTTCGGAGACTTCAACTGCTCATACGTCACCCCTTCTACCTCCACGGGTAGGATACACTAGAAGACTTAGATTTATACAACTGATTGTATAAATCTTACACAGCCTAAGACTTAAACAACTACCTAACTAAACTCCTATTCTAGACTGAAGGCAGCACCTTCCAGCCAACACTTCTTTAACGTCTATGTGTCAAAGACTGCATACACAAGTTTATTGTCTTTGTGCAAGACTCTATTTGAGTGGTGGTGTGTGTGCGTGTGTGTGAGAACTGAACAATGAATACACCAGAAGGGTGTTCTCACACACTAAAGGAAAATAGCTTCTGTACTAAGCTGATATCTCTTGAATTATTCCCTCGCAACTAGGCGTAATGCTTCTTGAAAGCTGATGAATAATAAGCGTGTCCTTCTTTTTTCTCACACTCTCTCTGTGTCTTTGCTGATGGTCTTGGCCTGTATTTATAGCAGCAAAATGACCGTATGCCAAGACTCAGCGTATGTGACCGTTGCAGTTTGAATGTGTTCCTTGGAGTTTGCGTCTCGTCTTTTTCCGACATCTCTTCTGGAACAATTTGTCTTTAAGCTTAGCTGCTCGGTCCATTATTGTCATTTGACTGGACAAAAGCTTATGTACCTTTGCGCACAGCTGGATTCCAATAATGTTGACTGTCGTGTTCCACAACCGATTGCTCCTGACTGAATTTCTGAACTGGTTAGTTGAACTGGTCTGCAGTTGAGCAAGTGAAATCATTTGGCTCGTCAGCTGAACTGATTTCACTGGTTCAGTTGAACTGATCAGCTGGGATCTTCATCAGTTGAACAATTCATCAGCTGGCCGGGCTTCTGAAGGTTTCCTGCTGAACTACCTTTCAGCTGGTTAGTCAGTTGAACTGATTTAAGATACATCAGTTGGATTTTGTTCAGTTCATAAGATCAGTTGGTGCGCTCAGTTGGCGTATCCGATAGTCTTCAGTTTGCGCTGTCAACTGATTTTTTCAGTTTCAGTTTTCTGCGGACTTAAGGTAGATTATTAGAAACACAATAACAAGTTTTGTTAACATCAAAATCAAGTAAAAATTGCTAACATGAAAAGTTCCAACAATTTGTATTATATTTCTCTCTCCTATAAATAGGGTATTTGAGTTCAATAAAAATTACAATGGGTATTGACTCATTCTCTCTTTTCTCATATGAATTCTTTTTATTAACTCTATTTCTCTTATGATTTATGACAATATATTGATAATCTTTGACATATATATATATATATATAAATGTTTCTCATTTTTCTACTTTTTGTCGGTAAATGAGTCTTTTTTTATTGATCATCCACATAAAAATAGTCAAGATTATTGTTCCAAAATTACACTTTATAAATTTTTATTAAAAATAAGAGGCAGAACAAAGATCCAAGGGTGAGGCTGCAAAATTTTTGAGTTGGGGTCAAAATTAAATATCCTTCATAAATTTTGATGCAACTTGGTAAGCAAGCAAAGTCATGACTTTTCAAACCTGAGGCGGACGTGCTCCTCAATCTACAACATTGGCGGCTCCAATGCTAAGATACAAATACAAAATAAATAGAGCAAGCTATTATTATTCTTCAGATGAAATGTGTCTTCTTTGCCGTCGCAGGCCACAATCTAACGTACGAAGACAGATGAAAACAACCATCTCTCGACAAAATTACAACTTTGATTGTTGTCTCCAGCGACTCTGTTAAACCATTGTATTCATCACAAAATTTCGATGAATCCAAGGTTTCAGGAACATTTTTATACCCACAAAACAGATCAAAAATTTCACAGAATTCAAGAAACTCAAATGGGATCCTTACAAGAACAAAGATTGAAAAAAGTGGTCCTAGTCCCATTCCCTTTTCAGGGACACATAACACCGATGCTCCAACTTGGCTCGCTCCTTCACTCCAAAGGCTTCTCAGTAGTCATCTCCCACACTCAATTCAACGCCCCTGATATTGCAGACCACCCCGATTTCGTGTTACTGCCATTGCCAGACGACGTAGGGGGCTTGGATATGTCGTTTGACAACATGTTGAATGTGATCTCGGCTATGAACACGAATTGTGAGGCACCGTTCCGAGATCATATGGTGCAGATGCTGCAGAAAGAAGAGGTGGGGTGTGTGATCCATGATTCAATAATGAAGTTTGCTGATGAAGTGGCTAATGATCTGAGGATTCCAAGTATTGTGTTGGGCACTTCCAATGCTTCTTATTCGGACTCTTTATGTGCCATGTTGGAATTGCTGGACAAAAAACTTCTCCCCTTGCCAGGTATTTGCCCATTTACAAGGGACTTCGTAGTGGTAATTGAAATGAACATTGATG
Source organism: Primulina huaijiensis (assembly GCF_012295235.1). NCBI lineage: Eukaryota > Viridiplantae > Streptophyta > Magnoliopsida > Lamiales > Gesneriaceae > Primulina > Primulina huaijiensis. The sequence goes on from NC_133320.1 coordinate 7,473,152, forward strand.
AAATTCTAAAATTTCAAATATAATTTCACTTCGTTCTTTCTCAAACACAGAGTCCCAACTCCAAGAATCTGTACCAAATGCTCATCCACTAAGGTACAAGGACCTTGCTCTTTCTGCATCCTCAGAAATCCCAGATATTGTCATAGATTTCACTCGCAGTTACATTGATAAAAAAGCAGCTTCTGCATTCATATGGAATACAGTGGACATGCTTGAACATCAATCATTGCAGAAACTCCAGCACCATTACAATGTCCCATTCTTCACAGTAGGTCCTCTCCACAAAATGGCTCCACCATCCCGCACCAGCTTGATCAAGGAGGAAACCGCCTGTCTAGCATGGCTTGATAATCAAGCTCCTCGTTCAGTGATTTACGTGAGCTTAGGCAGCTTAGCGACGATAGAGGAGGAGGAACTGATAGATATGGCATGGGGACTAGCCAACAGCGACCAACCATTTCTGTGGGTGATACGCCCCTCGTTGGTTAATGGGTCAGAGTGGATCAAATGCTTGCCTGAAGATTTCGTGGAAAAAACTCGAGAGAGAGGGTGTATTGTGCAATGGGCACCACAGAAAGAAGTTTTGTCACATCCAGGGATAGGAGGATTCTTGACTCACTGCGGATGGAATTCGACATTGGAAAGTATCTGCGAAGGGGTTCCAATGATATGCAGGCCGTGTTTTGCAGACCAACTGGTGGATTCGAGGTACTTGACACATGTTTGGAGAGTTGGGCTTGAGTTGGAGAAAAATTCGGGGAGGTTGGGTATCGAGAATGCTGTAAGGACAATCTTGACAAGTAAAGAAGGCGAAGAAATGAAAGTTAGAGCGAGTGGAATGAAACAAGAGATGGAACGTTGTGTGCTCAAAGGAGGTTCTTCGTACAATTCACTATGCGAATTGGTAGAGTACATCAGTACACTTCCAAGGAAAATATGACAAGTATCTTACAAATATTAAATTTTACAGTTGTAATAAGGGCATTCGAATACAGAAACATGCCAGCTAGATTACCGATGATAATATACCAATTACTTGAGCCAATGATATCTGAAACAATTCAATGGAACAACTTCACATCTCTATTTAGCAGATGCTGCAACAGGTCGACCAAAATAAATGCAGTCCGAATATTGCTGACACGATGCAAAATATGATCCTCAAATATTTATGTTCTTGGTTTCTGTTGGGACAGATGAATTCGCAATGAACAAATATGTTGGATCCGAAACGAATCGAAAGAAGTTATAATTTTGTTCTACTTCAATTACATAGATTTACTTCTCTACATAGACTGAGAAGTGACTCTTCACACTCATTAATAATGCTTGCTGTCATTCTAGTATTCACATTGCTTGACCACAGATTTTAGACACGTGTNATATATATCAAATCTTTGACAAGCATTTTCTATATTTAAGCCAAATCTTCAAGTATAAAATGAAACATTATGTCACAATGTGATGTCGACCACAAGCATTCCTGCCAAATGCACCCATAACAGGAATTTTTTGCCTTTATAATGATGTCGGATTGCAAATGGCAGCCAGCACTATGTTTCCACGTCAAGCAGGCAATGGTTCCTCCATGACTGCATGATGAATACAGGTGACAGACAATCATAATTCACCAAAAAAGAAATCATGCAGGGGACATGATCGAGTATTTGCATTTGCTAGCGTGTTGGAGATGGACCGACTCAACCAATACTATATATAATAACATTCATTGACTACTTCACATCTGGTCTCATCTTGCACAAATAATTAGCCAAGTTGACATAAAAGTTCACCGTATAATTTACATGAGTTCATCACACACTGATAGGGGACGGAGCAATAAAGTTTCAGTTTGTAACAATCATGTGAAATAACAAATGGGAAAATTCAAAATAGAGCATGAATGGGTGGACGACTGCATATGCCCACACCCACAAGTTAAAGTTATAAGTGTGCACAAGAGAGAGAGAGAGATACCCTTTGATCGGAATTCAGATGAATGATTTGTCACTCTTCCGGGGATTTCTGGTGCTTTCGTTGGCACATCAGGAAGATCGAGCTTCTCTTCTTGTTCTTCAGCAGATGATACTGCAGAAGGAACTTTTGGAAGATCTTGAAGCATAATCTGTAAAACAATAAAACAGGACCCGTTGAATTTGATAATAACAGTTTCTTTTGAAGTATGCATACATATTGGTCAGACACTTGTTTACAAGAAAGAATGAGAAGTTCAAGATATGGAGCAGGGAACAATCACAAGATGAGCTGGTAATACTGATCCATGTCATGAAAACGAAAGATCTCATTAAAAAATAAAATTCTAAGAAGTGGGTTAATTTCATGCAAATAAAAAGAAAAGACCTGTGTCTCCAGATTTTCAAATTCTGCTAAAATTTCCTCTTCATCTTCGGCAGACAGCTTCTCTCCCAAGAGCGCATTCATTTCCTGTAAAAAAACAAGGCAAAGAACATTAAATTGCGCTGAGATCTAGTTGATACCCAACCATTTAAAAATGTCTCCAGCAGAAGAAGAAAAAGTTGATGATAAGTGGTTAGCATCTATACTATAATACACTCTGGAGCAAACAATATTTACGAAACCACTCCAATAAAGAATTGGAGTAGCAAGAGGGAACTTACATCTTGATAAGCTTTTGCCTCGGCAGTATCATCCATAAGCTTTTGAACATCATCCAGGTTTATCTCACTTTGTATCGCTCTCACTGCATTATTTCCAGCCTTTAAACTCTCAAACACAGCTTTCTGCTTGCTGGCTAGTTCAACATCTGCCAACTGAAGAACACTTCACACTTACAAACCAGGAGGTTTTGTTTCAAAATTAGGGGAGGAAATCCAAAACAGCATGTGAAGATAAAAATTTGAACTACATAAAAGAAACTAAATTTGAACTACATAAAAGAAACTAACTGCAAAATAAATTTCTGGAAAATAAACATACTTGCTGCTCGACATTGATCAGCCAAGCATCCACTTGCTTTAATAGCTCTTCTTGGACTTTCTTTTTCTTTAGTGCCAACAATGCTCTATCTTTCTTCTTATCCCGAAGCAAGTCTTTTGCAGCTTGTTTTTCAGCTTCAATAACATTATCTAGCTGAAAGTATTGAGGATGGAAAAGATCTGTGTCAAAAATACCATGGAACATTGACACGGTGCTCTGTCAATACAGTACAAGATAAGACAGTTTGGAATTCACTTTGTTAACAAGTTTTTGGTGGTGCACCAAAATTGTTTGTTACTTATTGTGGATCTCTGATGGGTAAAAACAGTGCACCCTTTCAAGCCATTATCTAATGTTGAAGCTTTCTTTTTTATTCATTTAGGTATCTATAAATAACAAAACTTATACACAACAAGTAGCATATTGAAGTCTGATTACACAACAATAATATGACATCTAATTACTTCAATAGAATCAGAGACAAACTAGCTCATGACTTGCAATGACATGATGCTGCATGGTTTATCTCTGCTGGAATACATAATGCATTAAAAGAAAGGAAAAAGAAACACAAAATATCATAGATAGGCCAAGATAAAAGAACAAAGTCCTGGAAAAAAAATTAAATGGTTTGATTAAGAACCACCCATGATCTTGATTATATATTAAAAAAAATTCTAAACACCACAAAATTTAGTAATGGCAAATGTTGGAGCAAGCATGCCCAGAGAATCAAGATAGTTTTGCCTGTGTCCATAGAGTAAATGTTTATACAACTTTAAGAAATGCCTTTCGAGCGTTCTTAAGAATGCTGAGCACACTAACTAACAAATTTGTGCGCTTTTGCTTTGAAAGTTAGTAACAAGAACTTTTACTTATAATAATTATTCTTAGATAATTCTGTTTCTCCCTTTAGTTTGGGGTGACCACCATCGCAAAAACCAGCGGGTGTGACAGGATCGGATGAGAAATTTTATAAATTCAGGGGAAAATTTTTATTTCTAAATCTAATCAAAGTATGAAAAATACAAAACAGGGATTCGACTCATCTGACACGTAAACAACGAACTGGGTGAGATAATAAACCGAGCATGGTCGATGATCATCAATAAATGATAGTCTCTGAAGAACATTCATATTTATAGAAAACCAAAGAAATTACCAATCAAATGATGCAAAAAAGTACCAAAGTGAGTAAGAAGCTCAGCATACCAAACTCTGGTCATTCAAATTAGTAAGAAACAAACCAAAGGTTGATTGAAAATGATATTAGCATGAAATTTTTTAGGAAAATCTTGTCATAATTATATAAATTGCCATACTAAATAGAATAATCTTCAGCCATTTTAGTCCTAAAACAATCAAAATATTATTGTATGCATAAAACCTATAATAAAAACGCCATTTGCAGCAATTTGAACTCCAATCCAACCCATACCCATATCGTAAAACCGTTGCCTGATCAATCTCAACTAAATCGCTCTCATTAAGGTATCACAGCAATCATAAGAACACGGACAAATATCAGCATTGACTTCCATAATGCCACATACCCAACTCTTAAATTATTTTTTTTTTAACTGATCGATTGGTTTCAGGATCGTGCTTCGTGAACCAATAGGAAATTCAAATTTAATAAACAAAATTTATCAAATAACAAATAATATTTAAAAACTACAAAGATTATGAAGAGATAATGATTAATAAAGCAATAGAGTTTGAAGGGTACCTGTTGCTGGTATTGAGCAAGCTTACGCCTTTGAGTTTTCAGAGAAAGAATGGCCCTATCCACTTCTGTGATCTTTGGTTTCTTCACAAATATGTTTCCCATTTCCCAAAATCCTCTATTTATTAACCAAAACAAAAGAAAATTCCAAACAAATTATACGACCATATTATTCAAACTCTGATGGTCAAATTACATTCAAGCCTCCGAATCTCATCGGCTTGAAAGCGGGAGAAAGCAAGAGGATTTTCAATGGTTTTGGGCGAAAGGGGGAAAGACGATTAACACGTCGAGAATATCTCGGGTCGGGTCGGGCATGAGACCAAATCAAAAGGCAAATGTGCTCATTGGCATATCAAAGCTTCACAAGATACGCGCGATAATTCAGTCAACCAACTGCGCATAATTCAGTCAACCAACTTTAAAAATAATTAATTTTAAAAAAAAATCTTTAAGTTATTGATTATAATTAACAAATTATTTAATTATTTTTAGAATATAGATATACATGATCTTTAAGCAATCATCTTTTAATTAGAGCTGTCTATAATTATATGGTTTTGATACGTTAAGTCGACTCAACCTGTCATAAAAAAAAATAGATGGTCGAGTTACGCTTTTAGCAAGCAAGGAAAAATAATGAATTTAAATATAATTATATAACCAAAATGAGTATATTAAAAGAAGAAATTCAATCTTATCAAATTGTGATTCAAGAGGGTTCTCAACTATGTAATTGTTTCACTGATCATTGGTCAACAAATTATTCATCCATGCAGTTTCAAGCAATTAGCCTTATAATTATAAGGATGACTGCTAAAATCATTTATCAAATTAAATTGTCAGATTATTAGATATATAAATTTCATTAAAATAAATCATAAATTAACAAATACTTAAACAAACAAGAATATTAAATTAAAGCGCAAAAACCTCACGGTGATAAAATTGAATTAACGAAATTATCTCTTGAATAAAAAATAAAAAAAACTTAGCCAAGTATGACTCGGTTTACTATCTTCATACAAAAATAAAGAAAAGAAGGATACTAGAATTCTTGAGAAATTTGTAGAGAAAATCATGCGCCTCCTTCTTGCTCTTCATGTGTAGATTGTTGGAATTGTTTTTCAAAAATGTGTTTTTCACATGAAATTGGTAGGATAGACAGGAGATGTTTTTGGAAAACATAAAATGCAAAAAATAAATCTAGTCCAAATATGATAGGATGAAGTCTATCAAAAAAGAAGATTGAGTTTTATGGAATAAAAACTCTATCAAATATTTCTTTATCTCAAAAATAAAAGTTTTCATCTCTCCAAAATATTTAATGAATCAAATACTACAAGTAGGATCCCTAAAATATGATATTTTTATCATAAACTTCGAGCTCCATTCCTTGAAATTCTCACAAGCTTCAGTTGTCATAGGCAGTTGAAGAATAGTCACAAGGCGTGGTCACACCTTGTTTCAGTACTTCTTCTGTTTTTGCCTTTTTTCACAACTCCATTTTGGCAACTTCAAATGTGATAAAAATCACATTTTTAACTCAAATTTGTTCCAAGACCATAAATTTTCTCCTACAACAAAATAATACAAAAATGTACCAATTAAATGTGTCGAAAATGAAAACAATGAGAAACATGATAATAAAAATACAAACAATTACGAGCCAATCAAAAATATAAAGCAAAAGGCAAGTCCTTTTCAAGACAATCTTCAGGTGATGGCAAACAATTCAAACCCAACGGCCACATAAAAGTGGCTCAAAGGTTGTTATAGATGTGGAAAATCTCGACACATATAGTGCAAATGGCATGTGAAGGTGGTGTATGATCGTGTGAGAAACCAGGTTATATTGAGTGAAGGATCGAGTGTGCTAGTGTCTTTGAAAGCATTTCGAAAACTATATTATCCAATGAGCTGTTATAGCTCGTGTTCTAAGAATGTTAACACCGATGAATTAAATCGAGTTTGGTTTAAAACCAAACTCTAAGTAATCCTTCGTGAAGAAGACTGTTATTAGAAAACATTTTAACTTATGTAAACTGAATAACTGAAAAAGGGTAGATTAGTTTTTGCATTCATCAGTTCAGTTATGGTGACAACTGAACTGACAGATACTCTAACTGATCAAAACAATTTGAAAACAGCAGTTAGTCAGTTAAATACACAAGATATGTTTATGGATGTTCGGAAACTTCAACTGCTCCTACGTCACCCCTTCTACCTCCACGGGTATGATCCACTAGAAGACTTTGATTTATACAACTTTTGTACAAACCCACTCAGCTAGGACTTACACTACTGCCTAAACTGAACTCCTAGCTATGACTGAAGGCAGCAACTTCCAGCCAACACTTTTTTAACGTCTATGTGTCAAAGACTACATACACAAGTTTAACGTCTTTGTGCAAGACGGTATTTGAGTGATTGAGAGTGTTTGTGTGTGAAAAATGAACAAAGATGTTCTCACACGTACACTGAGGGATAAAAGCTTCTATACTAAGCTGATAACACGTTGAAGTCTCCATCTGGGCTGATTGCTTCTGAAAGCTGATTTACAATATGTGTGCCCTTTCTTTTCTCTCTTATTTGCGTTTAAGCTTTTTCTCTCTGTATCTTGTTGTTTTTGAGTTTTCACTGATCTTCTCTTTATATAGGCGGGAAAAACTGATCGTACAGTGAGACTCATTTATTGTATCCGTTGCATCTTGAATTCGTTTCTTGGTCTTTGTGTCTCGACTTTTCAACTGCACTTTTGAAACGTTGTGTCTTTAATGCTCTGATGCAACGTCCATTACTGTCCTTTGACTGGACAATGGCTTTGTACCTTCACGCGCAGTTGGAATCCACTGAAATAGTTTGTATTCATCTACAACTGAAAGATTCTGACTGATACTTCGAACTGGTCAGCTGAACTGATATTTAGTTGAGCTGGTGAAATCAGTTGACTCGTCAGTTGAACTGATTTCACTCTCGTTCATTTGTATTGATCAGCTAGATTTCTTCATCAGTTGAACACTCATTCGGCTGGCCAGGCTTCTGAGGTTCTCCTACTAAACCACCTATCAACTAGACAATCAGCTGGAATGCTCAATTGACGTAACAGTTAGACTGATTCAGTTTGTGCGATAATTTAGGTCTTCATTTTGCGATGTAAACAGCTCGTGACTGATCATAGCTTTTGCATACTAAGGTAGATTATTAGTAACACAAATTAACAAGTTTTGTTAACGTCAAAATCAAGATTGCGAACTTGAAAAGTTCCAACATTGAGCATCGAAGTGGTTATCACTTTTCGAGTGGAATAGTTTGTGGTTATAGTTGTACATCATTAGTTCTTTGACCCGGGACAACGTAGAAGCTCTACGTACTAGTATGCAATTTGATCCGTTTAGCAACTCTATATTTAAAGACTCTGTTGAAGACCATCAGGTCGCGAGGTTGGGTTTAGTTTCAAAATACGTAGGATCAAATGTATTGTAGTCGGATATTCAGCGTTTACCTACGGGTAAAGATATCCTATCTGATATGATGAGTTAATAGTGCAAAGAATCTCTGGTCAGAGTAAGACGTGTGCATTTGAGAAGTGTTTCTTCAGTTTCACATACCAAGTCACTATTATTACTCAAAGATACAACACATCGTTATCGAATTCATATGCAACTCTGGATATACCAATGCTTGTAGATTCGATCGGGATATATAAGTTGAAGGGACCGTACTATATGCTAACTATAACTTAAGGTGCTTGTAGTCACTATAAGTGATACCTAGGGGATCATGGAGCAAAGTTAATAGACGTTCTTACCATGATCTGATGGTTTCTGTAAAGGCCTCTAAATACGAACTTGAAAATTTGCGGAAAAATTAAAAATTTTCTTTTTAAAGTAAATGAAATATCCAGTTCATAAAATAAATTGTTAAATAATGTATCATGATTAAAAATAGCAGCGGAAGAAATTAATGTTGTAAAAATAACTATAAAAATTTTATCCAACGGTAGATAAAAATGTTTGATCAATAAAAATAATAAATGCCAAAAATGAGGTCCTCGGGTCCCACTACTGCCGACTCGAGCTGGCTCACTGATCCCCGCCCTCGGTCCCGACATCATCAGTACCTACAACAATCAAGTCTAGTGAGCCTAAAGACTCAGCATGCATATATCGTAAATAACAAGTAAATAAATAATAAAGTCGCATGCAAGTGAAAATATACTGTAATGAGGTGTAACGTAAAATATCATTTCAAAGGTAGTTATAGTACGTGCATGACTGAACTGAAAATATCAGTGAAAATGTTTGCTCCTTAGAGCCCTGTAATAAAATGGCATGTCATAAATTTTCTGTTGAGATTATGGTCTACGCAAGTGGTCCCTGAACTGAGCAGACCGGTAACTGGCGACCGGGTTTAATAATGTACGTCTGATCAGACTCCTGCCACCGTATACTGGGTGAAACAACTGAACTGACCGGTAACTGACGACCGGACCGGTAACTGGCGACCGGATTTAATAATGATCTCATGTAGTAAAGTGACCACAAGCAATATCGCATAAATCTCAAAATGAATATTTTTGCACGTGATATAAATAAATAACATCATTAAATATGAACAATTTCGATCTTCTTGCATTAAAATCATGTACTTGCGATATTTAAAATACCTATATGGCTTGATTGAAGAGTGAAAGAAGATATAAACATGCCTTGGTTTGTTTTGACAGAAAACAAACGAAATAACGACGCGGCGCGGTGGAGACGGAGTGCTCTTCACTTTCTCACTTATCTCTCTTAATTCCTTTAAACCAAGCATGCACCATAATTATTATAATAGCGAAAAAATCGTAAACATGATGCACGAACATTTAAAAATATCATGATTTGTGCTCAGGGCGCTGCTAGGACTAAAATCTCACCCCGGGTGTAAAATGACTATTTTGCCCCTAGAACCCAAAAATTATCGTTTTAATCCTGGACCTCTAAAATTGATCCGAAGCTTACCAAACTCCTTAAAATGTCCCAAAACATATTTTTAAAAGCATTCCTAGACGTAAACTCGAGCCAAATTCAGAACTTAACAGATTCGTTTTAAAACTTGAACCGGAGTCCCGGTTTTAACCCGAATCGCGCCGAAACTTAACCACAACTTTCCCAAATTATCATCACACCTTAAAAACACTATAAGGCTCCTAATACTATAATGAAAGCCCCAAACTCTTCGGCTGATATTTTCAGAAAAAGCCATAAATTTCGGCCCTACCACTAACTCATTCCCTCGTGCACCATTTTCTCCAAAACTCACGCCACTTCCCACACCCAATGTACCATCCATGAACCGACGTCCCCTTGACCACCTTGGGACTCTACTTGACACGCTAAACCCACGGCTCCAGCCCCATGCAAGCCACAGCCCCTACAACTCGCTATTCTTCCCCAAGCGTCCAAAACGCAGCCAACCTCTACCCTTTCGAACCACAGCGCCTAGGATGGGTCCAACTCCAGCCGAGCCCTTCCAAGCCTTGACTCAGACACACCAGGGTCTGGTCTAAGCCTCAGCGAGGTCCCTGCCGTGTTGGTCGAACCTTGCACGCTGAACCGCTCAAACTCTAGCCACCCGAGAAGAATTCCCTTCACTCCCCTACACCCGTATGCAACCAATAACCTTTCTACTCCTCATGACAGCAACTTGGCCTTACCAGCCGCCTTTAGACACTTAATAACCGCCGCCCTTTGCACCAATAGACAGAATAACGTGAGTGACATTCATAGAGACCGAGATCCTCATGAAATCGAAAAGATTTTTCATGGAATGGCTTAGATCAAAACTTCTTATGCATGAATACCAACATAAGTGTATAACACGTGTGTGATGCACAAAAAAATGGAATAAAGCGTGCCTTGATGAAAAAAAATCTTGGACGATCGATCGAGAGACAACGGCCGAAGGGAGGTGTTCCTTGCTTGAGGGAGAAATGGTTCACCGAAAGCTTTGTTGCAGCAATTCACGTGAAGGTTGCTGATTGGAGGGGGTTTCGGCTGTGGGAAATCATTAGGTTTAGGTTAAGATGATAATTAGCCAATATATAAATAGCTAACAATCCACTAATGGGCCTAATTTTGATAATTAATAGTTTAAAAGGATTTCAAGCCCAACGAGCTTAGAAGTAGGTCCATTAAGCCCAAACGCACTTCCGAAAAATATTTCATGTTAGAAAGGTTTTGAAAATATAGCCGAACCCTTAAAAAGTCCCCCGATTTGATAAAATTTGCGTACAATTAAAATTTCAAATCCCGCGGGTAAAAATACCCAAAAATTCCCATTTTTGGAAAGTACACTTAAAAAGATTTTTAACTTAATTTATAAAATAGATCGTGTAATAAAATACTTTTTCTGAAAATTCTTCGGTCTCCGATCCTCGTTCGAACGTGAAATGCACCTAGATACCCTAATGCATGAACTTATAAAATAACATGAAATAAATTTTAACATGCATGAATTATGCATAAAATGCATAAAAATAATTAAAAAAATTTACTGAAATAAACATGCATTTAATGCTTTAAAAATTAATTAAAATGCCAATGAAATTCAATAACTTGCATGCATGCCAATTTTTTAAATTATATTTACTAACATGCTAAATTACCATTTCTTAAATAAGTCTTTATTAACTTATCTCTATACTCCATCTCCAGTCCGGCCTCACTTATTTAACTGAAAAGGTGACAATTAAACAACTACGGAAAATAAATAAATTTAAAGAAAAGAATTTAAATACTCATGCAATAAAAAAATCATTTTAATTTAAAAATACTAGAAATATGCATGGCTTATACGTAGTCTAAGTTACGGGTTCTACAATTTCAATCAGACTTAAGTTCTTACATTCTTAATCAAGATGTTGATGAAAAGAATGAGACTAATTAGGGTAAGCCCAAATAAGAATAAATATTATTCTAAATCACATGAAATTGTGAATACACGGCTAGCTGTATCCTTGAACTATTGAGGGTCACACAAGTATCGGATTTTATGTTTTCGTTTAGATAATCAAGTTCGAGTAGTTGAATTTGGTGACTATAGTTTGATAGAGATCGAACAGATTGCTTATAAAGGATTTTGTTAGTTAACTCCATGTATTGGAAGTTGTGAAAGTTAATCTAACTATTAATTAACTAAAGAGAGTGGAACTGCTTGTAAGGAGAGTAAAATTGTCTATTTTGGTGAATGAATTCACAAAACTGACCGGTGTCAAAAATGGATCAGTGAAAATTTTAGTTTTCTAAATTTTAAATTTTCATTATATGAACAAGATGTGAACCCTCGGCACATTGGAGTTTTCTGATCGTCTATTGGTGTTATAATGAGTTCACAATTATTTATTTAATAAATTTATAATCTAAAAATTAAATNTATAAAGGTTGACTTTACATGATATATTAAATATTAGAATTTTAGTTAATGAAAATAAAGAATCCTGGTGGGAGTAGGATTATGAATCCTAATAGGAGAAGGATTTCTGATGTGATCAGGAATCTAGCTGTATAAATATTCCATTGAGGGTTATATGGAATAAGGCTGTTTTTGCACACAAATTTAGTTCGCAAAATATTTATCCCTTCCTCCATTCAACAAGTCTCGACCACTTGAATTTTTCACCAAAAATTTCGGCTGAAAACTTCCACTGCCTTCGGGGATCCCAGTGTCAACTCAAAAATTGTTTGAAATTTATATTGCGATCCAAACAAGGAACAAAGTCTTCGATCGTGGACTTAATTAGACGATCAAAGAAAATAGATCCGTTCGAATGGATATATAAGAAGGACCAACTCCGCTAATCCTGTAATGGTTCGGTGTCCAGCATTAAATATGCAAAAGTGAACAATTCTAAATACCTTATGGTTGTTTAATTCATACGAAGCCCAAAGAGCGTTTCGAACTTCGAAACAAAAATTTTCGGAGAGGAGATGTAGAAGTTTTGCCTTCGAATTTTCATAAACAAACTTTTGATCTTTTTTACCGATCAAATTTTCTAATAGAATCTTTCTGAAAACATAAGAAGATGAGATGTAGAAGTTTTGCCTTCGAACTTTCATAAACAAACTTTTGACTTTTTTTACTTTCTATCATTTATTAGTTTGTTTCTAGATCTTGTGTATAATCAATTGACTAAGGGTATCGAGTTGTTTCCGCATTTTAAAACTCTTTTTATTTGCTCAAAATGCATAGCTTGATTGAAAAATTAACTCGAGCTGCTAACATATAGCTTGATTTGCAAAATCTTCTAAAATAATTAAATTGTTTATTCACCCACATCTAAACACATTTCAATCCTGACAAGTGTATTAGAGCGGATTTTTCCGATATCTGAACCTTGACATACACAAATGACATCTTTTAATAAAATTCTTATGTTTTCTAAAGAAGAATATGATGTCTAGAAAATTTGGGTGCGGGCACATTTGTTAGTTTGGAATGATGACATGTGGCATGTCATAAATGATGGACTCATGAAGATTGTAAAGGTAAATAATCTAACAGCCATATCAGAGGAGCTCCACAAATGATAAAAAAATATAGAACGGAATGGACTGTCGAAGACAAGAAGAAAGCTTAACATACAACAGTGAAAAATGCTTGTATTCGTATTTAACATATCATTTTCAAATCACATACAACAGTGAAAAATACTTGTACTTAACATATCATTTTCATGAGAATGCATAAAATTTAAACAATAACATTTTCGTAAACATAATTTTCATGATGCATAAACTTTAAACAAAACATTTTCGTAAACATTTTCATGATGCATAAACTTTAAACAAAACATTTTCATATTATCATAAACATATCCATATTCATATCCATATCCATATTCGTATCAACATATTCATATTCATATTCATATTCCTTTCGTTGAATTCAGATCGATAATTGTGACTAGTATTCGTATTCGTATTGAGCGATGGATTCATCTATAAAAACCATAGTACTGTACGGCGGAGACACCAGCAACACTCTCATCGGTCAACTGGGTCTTGGCCAACGTATTAACATATTAACGTATTCGTATTCGTATCCATGAAAACACGATCGCTGGGCTCCCACTGGGACCATAACCCTCACGATATCTCCAACATATTTAGTCACAATTTCTTCACTTCCTTCAACGTTTTATATTCTCATCACTTAATAAAAATTAAACATGCATATAACATTTTTATTGTAAATCAAGCATGCAACATATCTTTTAAATGTTAATATTAAATCATAAAAATCCATAAATATTTAAAAATCATAATTTAACATATTAAAATCTTAACCATCCATAAACATTTTAAAATAAACATTCTAACAGATTAAAAATCCGTAAACATTTAAAATAAACGTTTTAAAATATAAAAATCATAGAAAGCCATAAACGTTTTAAAATAAATATTTTAACAAATTAAAAATCCATAAACATTTAAAATAACATATTAAATAATAAACATTTAAAATAAACATTTTGAGATATTAAATCATAAACATTTAAAATAAACATTTTTAAATATTAACTCATAAACATTTAAAATAAACATTTTGACATATAAAACTCCATAAACATTTAAAATAAACATTTTGAGATATAAAATTCCATAAACATCCATAACCATTGAAAACAATCATATTAGCACATAAACAGCATTCAGGATACTGTCATGACGTTTACTAATTTTCGGGTATAAAATTACCGTTTTACCTCTAGACGTAAAATTTCACGTTTTTTACATTTTCTTAGTTTCATTGACTCTAAAATATCTCAAATAATTATTTAAGCTTACATGAATTTCCTCACATTTTTATTTGGCTTAAATCGAGTACTTTTAAATTATTTTTTTTTAAATACAACATATTACTGCGTTTTAATCCCGAATTAAACCAAACCTTAATATAAAATTCCCAAAATAAAAACTTAGACTTTTAATAATTATTTAAGCTTAAACCTAGTTTTTCATAATTTTATTAAGTTTAAATCTAGGCTTTTTAATTAATTCTTTAATTAACGTTTCGTGTAGCGATTAAATTCCGGATAAATCCAAAACTCGTTATTTTGATCCCAAACTTTAAACATAGCATTTTTTCATGAGCCACACCCATAGACCCATGGTTCCAATTTTAGTTCTTAAAATTTTCGAAATTGACACCTTAACGAACCACCCGAGCCATCTCCCAATTTACTTGAGCCATGCCTGAGCCACCTCGAGCCACCCAGCCCAGACCAGCCCAGCCCCTGGAACTCAGCAACGAGCCACCTGAATACAGAAGCACCACCTGCGCCCATGCTACCTCCACAGTGCCTCCCTCACGTTTCTGTGCTTGGCTCGAGCCACGTCGAGCCACCCTGCACCAACTCATGACCAGCCCCTCTAGGAACCCTCCTGGAACCTTAGAAGCCATAGGACTCGAGCCTAAGTTAAAAACCGAAGCCATACATCCCAACAACCCAAACTGGCCGAGAAACCCACATGAACATGGACTCTTGTTTCTGTTGCTAGGAACTAGCCAACCACACCAGAACTTGAACCATACCCTTTTGCCCCTTCTTAGGACCCTAAGTACCTAACCTAGCCCCTGCCCAAAGCCCCTGGCCGAGCCCACAAACCACCTACGCGAGCACCTACCAGCGCATCTCCTTGAAGCTTCTCGGGTGGGAGTCCATGTTGGCTAGAACTCCTCCCAGCCCCTGGTGTTCGAGTCTTAGCGTGGCTAAGACTCCACCCCTGACTCATACACACCCCTAGCCAAGCCTTGGCACCAACCGAACCCAAGCCCAGCCATTATCTCACTTAAATCGAACCCCATGCTCAAAGACGTTTCGATTTCGGTCCCGACTTGTTTCTATTATCGTGTGTGCCGTGTTGTGTAGTTCTAGGACTCCTTAAACTCATGTAAAACATTCCTATCAGATA
The DNA here is from genome assembly GCF_012295235.1 of Primulina huaijiensis. Classification (NCBI taxonomy): domain Eukaryota; kingdom Viridiplantae; phylum Streptophyta; class Magnoliopsida; order Lamiales; family Gesneriaceae; genus Primulina; species Primulina huaijiensis. Next base: position 7,488,797 of record NC_133320.1, read on the forward strand.
TCCTAATCATGGCAGCCCCTTCTAGCACATATAAATCATGTTTTTGGGACACAATCAAGCTTTAAAAAATTCATGAAGATGCATGAACGATATTCAAAGGTACAACTTTTTTTCATTCAAAACTCAATTAAAAAAATACTATGGTGTGATAGATGTATTAAAACAAGAATATGACGTGCCTTTGCGTATTTAACGCACGATTATTTTTTGACGATTAAAGAACGACTATGAGGAGGTCCTAGGCTTTAATTGCTTGCAAATTTCGAAAGTTTCCTTGATGAATATGATATGTGTGTGTCGTGTGTTTGGTTGGAGAATTTTGGTGCTGAAATTCTGAAAGTGGCGTGGGGTTTGGAGGGTTTGGGGTGGGTTTTCAACTTTAAATATTGCTTAAAATCTTAATTAAACTTTAATTGCTAGCTTAGACCCATTAATCATGATAATTAGGCTCATTTATCCTATTAGTGTTTAATTAAAATATTTTAACTAATTTTTTTTAAATAAGTTTGTGAATTTATTAGGCGGGTTGCCAAAACGCTCGCATTTTTGTTGAAAATCCAACACCGATAAAAATTACGTCTCAGCGTATAAAATCACCTCAAAAATCTTTATTTTCAGACTAAAAAAAAAACATCAATCATATTTTAAATAATTAAAAACAACTATTTAATAAAAATATTTTCTATTTTATCAGCATTCGATCTCCGTTCCTCGATCGCAACTCGAATAACCTTTAAAAATACATTTTAATGCAACCATGTAGAAAAATATATTTTAAACATGTCAATATGCACAACATAATTAATTAATACAATTAAAACAATTAATTGAAATACAAAAAGAATTTAGTAACTTGTATGCATGTGGTTCGCGTGGACCTTGAAATTTTCGGGGCGTTACAGAGGAAGAGTCATATGTTCCACAAACAACAATAATTCTTATTGTACTAGACCAAAGAAAGATGAGAATAAGTCACCTGATTTTTGTGAACTGATTATAAGCCCGATCGATGCTCAGGTAACACCTATATATCGAGGGCACAAATCTCGTTTATATAATAAAAATAAAAATTTTTAATGCCTAAATTTCCACTTATCTATTTTGGTAGCTGTCAATTTTGTGAACTTATTCACTAAAATAGACAGTGCCACTCTTCTAACTTAATAAGTGGTTAAGATAACTTCCACAAGTTCCAATATATAAAATTTTCTTATAAACTCTTTTATAAGCAATATGTTTGGTCTTAATCAAAGTACATTCGCCAAATTCAACTATTTGAATTCGACTATCTTAACGGGAATCAAAGATCCAATACTTGTGTGATCATCAATGATTCAGAGATACATCTAGTCGTAGATTCACAACTTCATGTGATTCAGAACAACATTTATTCTTATTCGGGCTCACCATTATTAGGTATATTCTTTTTATCAACTCTTTGATTAAGAACGTCAGAACTCAAGTATGATTGGACCCATCAGATCATGGTAAGAGCGTCTAGTAGCATTGTCTCATAATTCCCTAGGTATCGCAGATAATGCATGCAATAACCTTAAGTTATAGTTAACGTACATTATGATCCCTTCAACTCATCTATCCCCATCAAATATGCAACCACTGGTATATCGAGAGTTGCAAATAAATATGATAAAGATGTGATGTATCTTTGAGTAGTAGTAACATGATATGTGAAACTGATAAAACAATTTTTCAAAATGCACATTTCTTACTTTGTCCGGATATTCTTTGCATTATTAACTCATTAGAACACATATGATGTCTTCACCAGTAGGTGAGGTGAATCCCCGACTACAATGCACTGAATTATACGTATTTCGAAACTACATCCAACCTCTCCACCTGGTGACTCTCAATGGAGTTGGTAAACATATCAAAGTACATGTTAGTACGTAAAGCCTACACGTTGTCTCGAGTCAAAGGACTAATGGTGTACAACCATAACGACGAAATATTTCATTCAATAAATGGTAACCACTTGAAAAGTTCGAGGGAGGGTTATTCAGTACATTATCAAATGATCATCCATCTACATGAATGGACGTCTCCATGTTCTTATCAATGAAAAATGGAGTTTTTATCCTTATTTTAGGCGGCTGAATCAAAATAAGGCGATAAAATCAATTAGGAACCAATTTAGAATATACAGGACACTTCCTACTAAGTTTCATGATCTTTCGTTGAAAGACAGACATCATGGTGTCTACTGTTTATTCAAGATTTTTTTAATCTATGAAGCTTGAATGTGATACAGTTATAATTCGATAATAACCATAAAATATTATTAAAATATTTATAATTTTTACATAAGAGTCAATAAAGTTCAGGGTCCAAATTATCTCAGTGAACACATATTATAACCGTTAATATGATATGCTTCAAAAAAAAAAAAGATAGATGAGAGGCTATAATTTTCATTTTAACAAGATTATTAAAAATAAATTTTACAACGAATCCATCACAGCAAATGAGTAATCAATTATTAACATCACATGACCATACCATATCATTTCTCTGTATAAAATAATCACTTAAACATCATATCCCACCAATGAAATTTGTAAGTGCCACCTTTGACATCAACTTCGACCTCATTGAAATATAAGAAATCGAATGATAATAAAAAAGTCCGTCGTGAAACTTCTTCCTTATTGATTAAGATATGCGTACAAATTTCATACCAAATAGTCCGTCGGCAAACTTCTTCCTTACTGATTAAGATAATGCGTGCAAATTTCATACCAATTTACTCAAATCTTATCACCTATTCGTTTCATATCCCACCAAAGAAAACAAAAGTATATTCACCATTATGCGCTCATTCGTGGCAATGCAATGGATGCCCACAATTAACAACCCGACACTTCATATTCCATTCATATTCTTTGATTCTTTTCACATGCAAACATAATAAACAAAATTCTCTATTTTCAGTTCAACTTTCAGATTTATAAAATGATGCTTTCAAAACTTCACCCATTTGGCAGAATTTGATCTTTTTTCGATGTCTTGTGAATGATTGTCGTAAATAAGATTATGACCCAAATGGGACTGATAATATAACAAGATACATAATATAGAAAGAAGGGTATACTAAAGCAAACATATGCCGAAAAACTACAATACTCGTATACATTTTTCTTACGTAAACGTAGTGACGCAATAAAAATAGAATTATTAACAAGGCTTTCTGGTGTCACGACGTTGTATCGAAGCTGGTCATCTGAACTCTCCAGATTTTGAATTTCCATCGAATCAGAGTATTCGGAGCTCGTGCCCCGCACGTCTATCCAGCCATCCGATTCCCAATTTGCCCTGGGGCCTGTAATTAGTCCCCTTATTCTCCCCTTGGCCTTCAAATTCAAATATTCGTCATCTTCTTCCACTGATCCGTCCGTCACTTCATCTTCGATGTTCAAATCAAACAAGTCCAGAACACAGCGTGGGGACGAGCCAGCGATCGGATCTTTCGGATGGGAACACTGGCAGATGAATGGATGCTGCAGCAACTGATCGCAGGTCCACCGTTTCTTGGCATCTCTTTGCAGACATTTGCGTAAAAAATCGCAGCCCAGCTTCGAGAGCTTCGAAGGAAACGCGGGAAACTCGGCAGAGTGTCCGATTCGACTCACCGAGTCCCAAGCAGGCTTCCCCGTCACCATCTCAATGACGGTGCATCCCAAGGACCAAACGTCGGATTCCGGGCCCTGGTATTCTCCCCGTACGACCTCCGGCGCCATCCACAGTGGGCTGCCGCGTGGCGAGATCCTATCCCCTGAGAGTATCGCCGCCGACCCGAAATCCGCGAGTTTAGCGGAGCCGGGTGAGGGACCCAAGAGCACGTTTTTCCCCTTCACATCGCAATGCACGATGCCCCTGGAGTGGAGGTAGCTGAGGGCGGAAACCAGGCACCACGTGTAGCTCCGAACAAAACCCTCATCGGAACAGGCCGAATCAGCAGCGGTTCCTCGCGGCATGTACTCCATGTGCAGGTTCCTGAACGACGCTGTCTCGTCGTCTCCCAAGAACCTGACGACGTGAGGAGACGAGAGCGATTTAAGAATCTGGATTTCATTCTCCAAAGCCTGGAGCTGGGAAGCCGTGGAGGAGCCAAGTTCAACAGACTTCACCGCAAAAACATCCCCGTTGGATAGGTTCAGAGCAAGATTTACAGTCCCATTTGCGCCTCTGCCTATGAAACTGCCTCGAACCCAACTTCCATTCAACTTCACCATGAACAAGCTTAGGAAGAATTACTGGGAATTAGTTTTTGTGGTGGATTGAGAGATACAATTAAGTTTGAACAAGTAGAGAGAAGTGTGGATGCTTATATATAGGGGAAGAGTGGATGGTTTGATCCTTATCCTTAATCGGTGGTTTTTGGGATTAGATTTGAAGAGTGGAATTAGGGAACGTTAAGGTTTGTGTTGGTCTCTTCTTCTGACCAAGTTTGGGGAAGTTGACATGTAATGTTGTGGATGATGGTGACGTGGAACTAGAATTTGTAGCGCGTTTCTCTTTCCTTTCCATATAACTTACTTATTCAAATATATATATATATAATTAAGTATGAGATCTTTATAGTAATTATCTTAAAAAATATCAAAATATTTAATTTTATAATTATACTTCTTATTTTTCTAAAAACCTGTTCAAGTCACTCTACATTTTATATAGAAAAAAATCTAAACAAAAATTTACTTTTAAATCGAACAACTTTTCTAAATTGAAAATAAATTTCATGTTAATTGTTTAATATTATTTGATCAAATTAAAAATAATAACAATACATGCAACGCGTGCGTATCTTTTACTAGTATATATATATGTGTGAGATAAAAAAAATCAGTCATATTTACCAATTTTGTTAGGGATTTTTATTCCTTGAATTTTTTTAAATCACAGAGTATAAAATATTAATAAATTTTGTATAAGATTGTTTTTTTTACATGAACTATTGATACAATTAATGTGTGACTTATACTTGGTCTTTGCCTAAATTTTCCAAGAAGATTCCGTAAATGAAAGTTATGCACTAAAATGTGGTGGTGTAATGATTTTTAAAGATTTAAAAGAACTTTATCCAAAAAATAATTTTGATCTTCAATTATTTTTATTGGAAGAGAGTCGTTTTCGACCATTTCGAACTCCAAATCTGGTCGTGGGGACAAATATTTTTGTCTAAAAAACAAACAGCACACAATTAAGTAACCAGGAGCCTGCTGTGTCACTCCTCCACATGCCACATGGAGAATAGTTCCAGCAGGCAGCAACTTATTAAAGTTGGGATTATATTTCAAAATTTTAAATAGAACTTTTATAAGTTTCAATATGTTCTCACTCATCGCACTTACTTGTGTATCTATTTTTAAATTATATATCTGATAAATAAGTGACATCTCATTATCAGACACAAAAATGTATACAATAGATGGATAATATATCAAAACTATATGTTATATAATATTATATATGTGTGTGTATGTTACTAGATCTCATATTAGATGGGGGAGATCTTATATGTCGAGTTGAAGAAGAAACTTGACTTATAAAATAGATATATAAAAACAGTTTTATAAGAATTTATGTATGTATATGTGTATATATGTGTGTGTATCTATATACGTGTGTGTTAATTTTGCAAAATTTAAATAATTCGGACGTGGCATATTATTAAAAGTGGGAAATGGGATTTCCATGTATGCCAACAAAAGGATGCTGTTATTTGGGATCTTCTCACATACGGTGACGTGCACCGCACGCATCCATCCACCTTAATATATCCATGAGTGGGTCTCATGTGAGATCGTCTCACGGATCTTAATCTGTGAGACGGGTCAATCCTACCCATATTCACAATAAACAGTAATACTTTTTCATGGGTGACCCAAATAAGAGATCCGTCTCACAAATACGACCAGTGAGACCGTCTCACACAAATTTTTGCCTATATTATCTAATTATTTAAACTATAAAGTTTTTGTTTTTATTTTCGACCAAATTAATTTATTACTGTTTTTTAATTTATATATTTTCTGAAATTTCGTCATGTTTGCTATTTTTCTATCATTTTTCCAATCAAAAAATAAAAAATAAAAATTGTCGTTCGAAAAATAACACCCGATACCTCCAATTTGCGAACAAGGACACACCGAAAGTTGTTTCAAAATTTGATTCCAATTAATATCAAACGTGGTGGCTGAGAGAAATTTGGCTTGAGTTGGCACGTGTCAACTTCAATATGTTTTTAAAAAAATCAATTTTTCCTTTTAATAAAATTGGTTTTTAAATCTAATTATTTTTAGTAAATTCAACTGAGTGTACATTTCAAAGTTATTTAATTGATACAAAAAAGTGCAAAAATAAAATGATAGATGGAATCAGGTCTATTTAAGTTTTTTAATGAATATGTTTAGCTTACCATTGCTTCTTTTTTTAGGAGATTTTTCTATTCTATGATATTCAATTTTAATATTGAACAATTTTCCGAATTCTCAACCGATCAATTAATATCAGTGTGAAGATTTAGCTTGTCTCTGTACACATTGATCTGGACGGCTGTGATTAAACCAAGCCATTAAATGAATGATCCAATGGCTGTCATGCACCATCATCATAAACTTGCATATCAATTTTATGGAATATAGTACACTTACGCAAGCGTTGCGTGCTTGTATAAATTATATATATATAATTCTTAAAACAGACCATGATACCAAAAGTTAATTATTCTAAGTGTCTCAAATTTAATAATATAATATAGATTATTGTCATTGATGATTATAGATTTGCACTTAGATCTTGTAATGTCCATATGAAAATATGAAACTTGGTGTAAATCGTTCTTATGACAATTGGGGCGTTCTCAGAACCTTGGATATAGGATTGTTCTCAATCGGAATCAACTAAATTTGTGGTCTTGTGTTGGTATTTTTTATTTCTTTGGTGTGATTCTGGTGTCTTTCCTTACAAACTGATAGCAGAGTCAGGTTCTTTCAAAATACAAGATTCTTGGTGGCTCTCCTGAAAGACATTTGATCATCTACCCCAAATAACTTTTGTGCTTCATTTTTTGAAAAACAGGGACAATCTTCAAACAACGATGACATCAAGACTTGAGACAGAGAAGTTTGATGGTAGAAACAATTTCAACCTGTGGAGAGAAAAGATTATTGCTCATATGGGAAATCTAGGAATGGTTGAGGCTCTAAAGTGTGAATCGAAGATGCCAGACACTATTACAAACAAAGATGATATCTTAATGAAAGCAAGAAATACAATTTTTCAAAGTTTAAGCTGTCAAATCCTTAGAAAATTTGTGAAGGAGAAATCAGTTTGTGACATGTGGAATAAGTTAGAACAATTATATGTGACCAAGGCTCTGGCCAATTGAATTTATTTGAAACAACCATTCCATGGATTTAAGATGGATGAGAACAAAACCATAAATGAAAATATTAATGAATTCACCAAGTTGCTTTCTGATTCAAAGATGTCAATTGATGAAGAAATCCATGCCATATTTATACTGAATTCTTTTCCAAAACTGTATGATCAAATAAGGGATACACTTAGGTATGGGATAGACACTCTGACCCTTGAATAAGTTATAGGGGATGCTGCTCATTCAAAGGAATTGGATCTGAGGGCACCATGTAAAAAATATGAATCTATCGGTGAAGGCTTAAATGCAAGAGGAAGGCATGCTAAAAGAAAATAATATGAATCCAGAGGCAGAAATCAATACAGATCGAAATCAAGATCAAAGAAAACTTGTTGGATTTGTAAGAAAAAGGTAGTTTTAGAAGAAATTGCCCTCAAAGAAAGGCTAGTTAGAGGACTGACAAAAATCCAGGAAGTGATGCAACAAATCTGTTGGAAGGATATGAAGAAGCAGAGGTTCTGACTATATCCATCAATGATCCAAAAGAAGAATGGATCATGGACTCTTGATGTACATATCATATGTCTCCTAGAAGAGACTGGTTCTTTGACTTTGAGGAAGTGGATTCTGGACAAGTATTAACGAGAAACAATGAATCGTTCGAGATTCATGGTATTGACTCAGTGAAGCTAAGAATGTGGGATGAGTCAGTGAAGATAATTACTGAAGTGAGATTCATCCCTGATTTAAAGAGGAATTTAATCTCCCTAGGTACATTGGATCAAAAATGATTAAGCTTCAAAGCTCAAGATGGTGTACTAAAGGTTATTAAAGGATCTGTAGTAGTTATGAAAGGAAACCTAAAGCAAGGACTGTATGTCTTGTAAGGAAACACCATTACAGCAGAAGCAAATGCAATTGAACATGCCAATGATAAAAAAATAATTATGGCACAAAATACTTGGCAATATGAGCCTCAAAGGCCTCCACGAACTCAGCAAACAAGGCCTTCTGGATTCTAATCAGATCAACAATATCTGGAATTCTGTGAGAATTACATACTTGGAAAGGCCCACAGGCTGAAATTCAACACAACAATACACAAGAGAACATAAACACTTGATTACACACATTCTGAATTTTGGGGCTCACTGAAGGTACCTCTATCCCTTTCTAAATCTCAATATTTCATTTCCTTGATTGATGACTATTCTAGAAAATTGTGGATCTATTTTCTGAAAAACCAAGGATGACGCTTTTAACAAATTTGTTGAATAGAAAACCTTAACTGAAAATCAAACAGGGAAGAAATAAAGAGATTAAGAACTGATAATAGATTAGAGTTTTGTAATCAAGAGTTTGATAATTATTCAAAATCTGGAATTGCTAGACATTGAACATGCATAGGCACACCACAACAAAATGGTGTGGCACAATGTATGAATCAAACTATCATGGATAAAGTTAGATGCATATTAAGTGAAAGTGGTTTGCCTAATATGTTTCGGGCAGAAGCAGCCTCAACGGATTGATGTCTCATAAATAAATCTACATCCTCTGTTATAGACTTCATGGTCCCAGAACACAAATAGTCTAATTTTTTGTTGTATAGTATATGTTCATGTTAGCCAAGGTAAACACAATCCTAGAGCAAAAAAAGGGGTCTTTCTTGGATATCCTAGTAGTGTGTTAAAGATTACAAAGTATGGTTACTAGATGGTCTTAAATGTGGAATCAACAAGGATGTAATCTTTAATGAAAGTGGATTTTATGAAACTAACATTAACATTTCAGAATTAGCCAGTTATTAACAAGCTGATCAGAATGTGCAATCTCAGGTGAAGTTTCAGAATTATACTGAGAATAATCAACACCTTGAATGTTATCTCCTTTCAAGAGATCAAATGAGAAGGCAAATAAGACCACCGCCAAGGTTTAAAAATGCAGTTTTTATAGCTTTTGCCTTAAATGTGGTTGATCTACTGGAACTAGAAAAGACAACGAATTACAATGAAGCTAAGAGGATTAAAGATTGGCCTAACTGGAAGAAAGCCATGGAAGAGGAACTCCAGTCATTGGCCCAAAATAGAACTTGCACTCTTGTTGATAAACAAAAAAGGGAAATGGTCATTGAGTAAGTAGGTATTCAAGAGAAATCCTGGAATACCAAGGGTATAAGCAGCAAGACAAAGCCATATTAGTGGCAAATGGATTTTCCCAAGTTGAAGGTGCGTATCATCATGAATTATTTTCTCTTGCTGTTAAGCACACCTCAATTAGGATCTTAGTGACAATCACTGTAACTTATAACTTGGAATTTGTTGAGTGAGGAATTGGGGCCCACACATTAAATTATTACCTATAAAAACATGCTTTCCCACATATTCCACGTCGGTTTTGTTATAAAATTGAACGAGAAATTTAGTTATAAATAGAGCTCAATTCCTCCAGTTATTGTATCTCGAAATCAAAAGCTTTTTAGGTTTGATAAAAAGATAGTGCATAGAAAAAAGAGTGTATTTTTTTCTTGAGTGCGAGAATTCTCTTGTGTGAGTTAGAGAAATTATTTTCTCGGTATACTCGAGTTGGGAGTGTGAGAAATATTGAGTATATTGGTGTATACACTTGTTTTAATATTTCTTCAAGTTGTAAAAGTTGCAGTGTTCCGTGGACGTAGCCTATATTGGGTGAACCACGTAAATCTTTGTGTTCTTGTTGGTTATTTTATTCCGCAATATTTGGGTACTATATTATCATCGTGATCGGCATCGCTTCGGTGTAATTCCCCAACAACTGGTATCAGAGCCTTGTTGTGAAAATTCTTAAGAATTCTGAGTATGCTCTGTGGTTGCAGCTTTGTCTGATCTTCCACATCAGAAAAGATTTTTTAGATTTTTTGCTAAGGTTGGAGAAGTGATGGCTGGAGATGATGGATCGGGACAGGGAATCAACAAGTTCGACGGTACAGATTTTACGTTCTGGCGACTACAAATTATTGATTATTTGTGTAGCAAGAAGTTGCATCAACCTCTATCTGGAAAGAAACCAGAAAAGATGGAGGATGATGACTGGAAGCTTCTTGACCGACAAGTGTTAGGTGTAATACGATTGACCCTAAANGCTGTGAAACAATCGTGTTGAATTTATTGATGTGTTTAGCCATCGATGCATCTTCTCTCATCTTCAAGTTAAATAACTTCTTCATGAGATATACTTTATTATTTGCCAATGGCTTNCTTTTGGCGTCTTTACCAGACAATTGGGAACCGATGCGGGCAGCGGTTAGCAACTCTGTTGGAAAAAGAAAGCTACAATTCAATGATGTCAGAGATCAAATTCTTGCTGAAAAAGTTCGCATGATGGATTCGGGTGAAGGAACATCATTGAGATCTGCTCTAAATATCGAGAATAGAGGAAGGGGCAGGAGTGGCGAAAAGAGTTTTAACCAATGGCATGGTAGGTCCAAGTCAAGAAATGGAAAAGACAAAAGCAACTTTGAAAATTTGAAAAGAATGTGAAGTGCTGGAGCTGTGGTGAGACTGGTCACTTGAAAAAGAATTGCAGATCAACAAAGAATGACGCTAATGTTGTTACTGAGAAGGTACATGATCATCTATTACTATCCATAGAAAGCCCGGTTGATTCTTGGGTTATGGACTCGGGAGCTTCGTTTCATATCACTGGTAATCGTGATGTATTCGATAATTATATTGCGGGAGATTACGGAAAAGTTTTCCTGGCTGATGAAAAACCTTTAGAAATAATTGGTATGGGTGATATCCGGATGAAGATGACAAATGGATCTGTCTTGAAAATCAACAAAGTAAGGCATGTACCAAAGTTGACACACAATCTGATTTCAGTGGGACAGCTTGACGCCGAAGGTCATAAGGTGGCCTTTGGTGATGGTTCTTGGAAAGTGAAAAAGGGAGCCGTGATTGTTGCTCGAGGACAGAAAACTGGAACACTTTATATGACTTCCAGTTTGAGAAATAAATTAGCGGCTGTGGATGCTAGAGCTAATTCAAGTCTATGGCATAGTAGGCTTGGAGATACGAGTGAGAATGGAATGAAAATGCTTGTTTCAAACGGAAAGCTACCGGAATTAAAGATCGTTGAACACAAGCTGTGTGAAGCTGTATTTTTTGGAAAGCAGAAAAAGGTGAGCTTTTCGAAAGAGGTTAGAGAACCGAAATCAGCTGATTTGGAGCTGGTTCATACTGATGTATGTGGACCATCTCCTATGACATCCCTTGGAGATCACTCAAGATATTATGGCACTACTGTTGACGATTCGAGCAGAAAATTTTGGGTTTATTTTGTGAAAAATAAATCGGATGTTTATGAGACTTTTAAACAGTGAGAGTTAGCCATGGAAGATGTGATGGATTCACTGTCATCCAATCACATGTGGGAGTTGTCAGAACTTCCTGAAGGTAAAAAGGTTTTACATATCAAGTGGGAGTACTGGTTAGAACATGACGGTAGCAAGCGGTACAAAGAAATACTTGTTGTAAAAGGTGAAAAAGAAGTCATTGATTACACTGATATTTTCTCTCTGGTGGTAAAGTTAACTACTATCAGGACTGTACTTGGATTGATGGTAAAAGAAGATTTACATCTAGAGCAGTTGGATGTAAAGACCGCGTTTCTTCATGGTGACCTAGATGAAGAAATTTATATGAAGCAGCCACAAGGATTTGAAGTACGGTAAAAAGAGAAAATGGTGTGCAAACTTCAGAAGAGCTTGTACGGTCTCAAACAAGCTCCAAGACAGTGGTACAAGAGTTTGATGGTGTAATAAATAATGATGGTTTTCTGAGTTATCAGGCTGATCACTGTTGTTATGTGAAGCCTGATGGTTATTATATCATACTACTGATATATGTAGATGATATGTTGATAGCAGGAGCTTGTTTGGAGGAGATTGATAAACTCGAGAAAGAGTTATCAAAAGAATTTGCTTCGAAGGATTTGGGTGCTGCAAAACAAATCCTTGGAACGTGGATCCTTAGAGATTGGGTGAATGGAGTCTTGAAACTTGAGAAGATTCTGGAAGCAAGAATCCAGCTGATATGCTCATGAAGGCTGTTATTATTGAAAAACTGAAGTTGTGTTTGACTTCAGTTGGTCTCTTGGACTAACAAAAGAGGTATGAGCTGCTGTACTGATGGTGTGAAGACATGATTGAAATCAAGTATTCAAGTGAGAGAATTGTTAGGTGAGGATGTGGGGCCCACACATTAAATTATTACCTATAAAAACATGCTTTCCCACATATCCTACATCGGTTTTGTTATAAAATTGAACAAGGAATTTAATTATAAATAGAGCTCATTTCCTCCAGTTATTGTATCCCAAAATCAAAAACTTTTTAGCTTTGATAAAAAGATAGTGCATAGAAAAAAGAGTGTATTTTTTTCTTGAGTGTGGAATTCTCTTGTGTGAGTTAGAAAAATTATTTTCTCGGTATATTCGGGTTGGGAGTGTGAGAAATATTGAGTGTATTGGTGTATACACTTGTTGTAATATTTCTTTAAGTTATAAAAATTGCAGTACTCCGTGGACGTAGCCTATATTGGGTGAACCACATAAATCTTTGTGTTCTTGTTGGTTATTTTATTCCGCAATATTTGGATACTATATTATCATCGTGATCGGTATCGCTTCGGTGTAATTCCCCAACAGAATTGGAGAAATTAGACGCAAGACTGCCTTCCTACATGGCAATCTGGAAGAAAAGATCCCAATGACACAACCAGAGGGCTTTGTGAAAACTAGAATAAGTAGGAAAAGTTTGCCTACTTCAAAAATCACTTTATAGACTTAAGCAATCTACTGGGAAATGGTGTCGTCGGTTCGAAATTTTATGTTGTAAAAGGGATTCCATGGGTCAAAATTTGACAATTGTGTCTACTGCTCTAAACTTCCTGATCATTCCTACACATATCTAATCATCTGTGTAGATGATATGCTCATAGCGTGTAAAGAACTAAGGGAAATACAAAAACTTAAAGATCTCCTTAATTATGATATGAAAGATCTTGGGCTAGCAAAACAGATATCAGGAATGTATATAACAGAAACAGAAGGCTAAGGACCTTAAGCTTGTCTCAAGAAGGACACTAAAATAAGCTGGTGGATATCTTTGGTATGAAAGATGCTAAAACCATAAACACTCCGATTGGTACACACATTAAGCTAATGTCTGTTAAGGCGGAAGAGACTGAACAGATTATGTACATCTGAAGACAGTACCTCATTCAAATGCAGTGGGAAGTGTTATGTACTCTATAATGTCAACCAGACCAGACATTGCATATGGATTAGGCTTAAATAGCAGATTCATGAGCAAGCTTAGCACAGAACACTGACAGACTGTGAAGTGGTTGTTGAGGTATTTAAAGCCTAAAGGGAACTTCTAAACGCAAACTTCTCTGTTCTTGTAATGCTCAGTCGACTTGTGAAGTTCGGACTATGCTGCCGATACTGATAAAAGAATATCGCTTTCTGGACACATTTTTATTGTTGTAGGGAAGGTTGTGAGTTGAAAGTCAAGCTTACAGCATGTGGTAGCTTCATCAACTACTGAAGCTGAATACATTTATATTATAGAGGCAGTAAACTTTAACAGAAGAATGCAATCATCTTTTGTGACTCACAAAGTGCCATAAATCTATATCAGAATGTTATGTTTCATAAAAGAACGAAACATAACGATTTAAGGCTACATTTTTTGAGGGAAATCATTTCAAGACAGCTAGTTAGCGTGAGAAAGATAAACACAACGGCCAACCACGTTGACATGCTAACGAAAGTGATTCCAGTGAACAAGCTCAAGTATGCATTGAGCTTGCTCCAAATACTGGAGTGAATGCCGCATAATGGAAATACCAATTGAAGCCACTGAATTTAATATACAAAGCCAAAGGTGGAGAATTGTGAAGATTTAGTTTCTTTCAATTACAAAACTCTTCTCTTTCTGCATCCTTGAACGAGAGAAGAGTTCATTCAAAAATGTTCTTACAGCCTTGTACTTTGATATCATAATATATTGTTTAAATAAATATATTTTTTAAAAATTAATCAATAAAATAACTTTGAAAATAAAATTGTGTATCTAATTTATTTTAATAATAGTAATTGGATTTAAAGACAATTTATGTTAATAGTAAAATTGACTTTTTAAATGTATCATGTATCAATTAAATATTTTACAATAGTTAATGAATCAGTTTGTCTATTTATCAATAGTTCGTGTACTAAAATGAATTTTACTTTATATTTTTATGATAACGGGACTCAACTCTGTTTTTTTTTTCGACGCACGTTGAATAAATCATCGAGTTAATACAGTAGTATGCAAACCCTGTATAATATAATCACTCAAATTTATGGGTTTTTTAGATAAACATTATAAATTTATTGAGTGTATGAGATACATCTTCGATGTGACTCATAATAAAAATATTAATTTTTATGTTAAAAGTCTTGATTTTCACTATAAATATAGACTAGATCGGCCAATTTCATTGATATAAATTCATGAGTTCGTCTAACCTGATATCTACTTTTCATTAATTCGTTGACAAAAATAATGAGCGGTATGATCTCGTCAGCAACAAAATTAAAGTCGTGAATAAATAATGACTTAGAAGAGAATAAGTAAAAACAAATATTTCAATTGTAATCAATATTTACTGATATGATTACCGAAACTTATAATCTAAACAGCATGAAATTGCTTTATTCAAACAGGGATCTGGATCCCCTACTGTGCACCAACCACAACATTCGGTGTTGTGGATATTTAATTGGTTGTGTTGATTTGGGTTTATTTTAAACTAGTTTTTTATGTTTGATTTTTTTTTTTTTTTCATCTCGTCTTCTTTTGTCCATTTTCTTCTTTTTCTCGTTTTTTTTCTCTCATTCAATTTTATTATTATTTTTATTTTTACGGGAAATAGTATAACATACAAGGTTCGATTTTCTTGTTCCTTTGAATTTCTAATTCTTTTTCTAATTATTTGGCTATCGAATTTTTTATTTGGTTTTTTTTTGTTTGTATTTTTATTGTGCTATTGATGGGAAACTCTTATTAATTAAAATGTTTATATTATTTCATATAAAATTGTCCGTTAATGTTTGTGGAAGAGGAAAAAAATGGAGGAAAAATAAAAGAGGAAAAGAGAGGGAAAAAAGTGGAAAAAATAGAATAATTTAAAAAAATTAAAAGAAAAACAACATTGAAAAAAATTGTAAAACATTGAAAATTGCCATGTAGGCACACATCACCATTTGTTGTTTTACTCAACACTGTAGGGGATCCGGATTTATTCAAACAGCACAACTATTTCGAAATGGACAGACTTGATTCAGCGTGAATGGAATGTAGAACTGTATGTACTATAGATATAATGAAAATCGTTTTGAAAACTGATCACATTTTTCATTGTTTTTGTTGATCCAGTTTTCTCTTATTTTGATTAATTTTCATGATTAACTCAATTAATAAAATAAAATAAAATGAAAGTCAAATAAAAGACAGATAATTTTAAAAAGTTCTCATACAAGAACTTATTAAAGTCTTCCTATTTTCTAATGACATCTTTTTGACAAACACATTCAGTATACTTTACTTGAGGAGCATAATTTGTCTTCAATATCTGACAACTCAAACTCTCTTCTCTCTCAAGAACGTCACATTCCTTTCCCGAAAAATATTTGAATTAATATAATGTATAAAAGCAACAACCAACAAATCAAATATGAAAGATTTGATATTAAAATCTAATCGGCATCCCTCGATTACACATGATCGCTTTCGGCAATCTTCAAAATTAATGAACATTTTTTTTATATAGAAGACTTCATTATATTAATGATAGATATTATCCTTTCAAATCTTGCATCATATCTTTTCAAGATAATGTTATTCAATATTTTCATCATTTCTTCAAAATATTGAAACAAATATCTTTTCTGTTATCTCTATCTCCAAAATCTTCATGTTAGATGTGTTAATCAAAGGACACTCCAACTGATTAGGGTAATTCATTCCATGAGGATTAGGAAAGGCAAGATGGTATTAAGAAAGATAGCATTCATTTCAAGAGATGGAGTTTCAGATGTGGAACTCTTTGCTAGGAGGATATTCTCTTTGAGATGCTAAGAATCGAGGGTAAAGAAAGAGTCTTTAGCTCGTCCGACTTTTTCGTCTTTAATACCGATAGTGCTAGCACACTCCTTAGGCCGATTAGTTAGACCGATCTTTGTTATCTAGTTTTTATGGTCTTGTTTAGAGATTGCGCATTGTCGTGCTGTCTTCAACAACTGCTCTTTTCCTTGATGCCGAGAAGATCTTAAACCCCCATCGAGATTTTAGGTGCAATAGAAAAGAATGTTGTAACCGGGGTTGGTGAACCCTCATAGATATCAGGTGCCCACATATTTAGAGTCAAAAGAGGTATTGAGTCCGAAGGAGAGGGAGGATTTCTTCGGGGCTCGAGGAATGGAATAAATTGGGCCCCACAAGTTTTTAATTCCCCGCTAGGGAATTCACATGAAAGGGAGAGGAATTTTCAACAAAAAAGTGCTCTTCTTCAATAAAATCAAACTGAACCACAATGTATCAAAGAAAAAAAAGGTGAGATGACTCCGTCAGAAAACGAAGACACTCCAATACTCAAGTTACCATGATATTTTAGATAAAATAAAATATAATTGGATAAGAAAGGGGTAAATAATAGCATAGCTAAAGAAGGGTTATGAACCATTTATTCATAGACTTAGAGCTCCAATGAATATGAAATTATGTTATATTTGATAACTAGATCCGTGCAAATCCACATAATATTCTATAATATCTCTAAAAATTTTAATTTTTAATATTTTTTTGTTATTGGTTGCATCAATACACTTACTTTAGAGTATGTATTTTGTACATTTAAAACTATATCTATTGTTTTTAATTTATTACATTTTATTTCTTTTTTTATAATTAAGTTTCTATTTATGTTATTAACATTGCTCGAGCATGTGGTTTTTATTCAAAATATAATAAGTAACATTGAAATCTTACATGATTTGTTGATATTAATTAATTATTATCATTGTTAATATTTTTGTTTGAAATATCAAGTATTGAGTTTTTTTTTCATATTTTTTTTATTGATCTCTCTTACTTTTAAATTTTTTGACAGATTGGTCGCCTAACTAGCAACTCGCGATAGGTGAGAGGGTTGAGGTTTTTTCCAACCCGTCGGATTGGCAGGCTACGGTAAGACGGGGCATGCTGACCTATTTGACAACACTATAAAACAATGTCATCAATAGTTATAAGGCATATTTAAACACATGCTAATCAATATATTTTTTAATTTTCAACTTAATTTTAAATAAATTAATTTCAAAAAAATCTTGTAAGTTGATATAAATACTTACATTATAAAAGATAAAATTGCATTTTGTATCTTTTATTTTTGTTTCTTTATGATTTTGTTTATCTATGTTATCGAATTTCAATATTAGACCTATATATACATATTTTTGGCAATTTTTGTTTTATTTTTTTTTATGATTTGCGCTGATGTGACACAACACACATAAGTGCTATATTAGTGTCACATCGAAAAAAAATTAAAATTGTCAAAAACATCAAGTTAATGAAATAAAACTAAAATTTGACAACATACGAAACTAAAAGGAAAATGAAATCCAAAAGTAATTATGACAAGTAAATAACATCCTGGCAATCATAGTGTGCACGTTGGAGGCCCTTTTTTTTTTTTTTTTTTTTTTTTTTTAACAATAGTTAGCAAAATAATTTTAGTCAAAATTTTATTATGAAAAATAACCCTTTCCAAATATATTGAAAAACAACAAATATTATTTTTTATAATTTTTCCCCATTTCTTTCATGTCTTCTATTATTATTAGGGGTGAGAAAAAATACCGAATTTTCGATACACCAAGATTATTGTAACGAAAAAATGCCAAATTTACCGAATTTTCGGTATACCGAAGATTTCGGTACGATACGATAACGGTATGCAATTTGAAAATTTCGGTATATATCGAAAAAATATACAAAAATTTTAAAATATATATTGTTTTAAAACAATAAATTTATAAAAATTTTAAAATGTAAGGTTTTTTCGGTATAAAACGGTATATACCGATATCGTATCGAAATCTCGGTATACCGTATAATTTTGATATAATCAGTATGCTAGTTTTATGTACCGAAATTTTCGGTATACTNCCGTATAATTTCGGTATAATCGGTATGCTAGTTATATATACCGAAATTTTCGGTACGGTATCAATATGAATTTTCTTATACCGTAATTTTCGGTACGATATACGATATAAGATTTTCGGTACAGTATCGATATGAATTTTTTTATACCGTAATTTTCGATATGATATACGATATAAGATTTTCGATATGGTACGGTACGGTACGATACGATACGATATATCACCTTTAATTACTATTAGTAATGGACAAGACAACCAAATGGCCCTTCCCAATCCCATCAGTCCATGACCAGCCCATATATAACGGGGCTGGTTATATAAATATTTTTTAAAATGGCCAACCCGACCGATTCGACATGTTCTATTTCTATCTTGTTCTTTGAAGAATATAAAATAATAATATAGCAATTAATTCGATGAATGAGTCCCAACTACTGGAGCTCATCATTCCACCACGGCGCCCCGATTGAATGGACATCTTCTTTTAAGCTAAAGCAACCCCACAATTCAATCTTTTCTTCACATAATAATAATAATAATTAAAACATTAAACATATTCATCCTTCTGCTTTATATTCCATGTTCTAATTTGATCTTTGTGTAACATGTCCGTAAAATATATAGATTTGTTTATTTTTCTACAAGATTTTCGAAAAAACAAAGTTTACGAAATTCATTCAAAAATAGTTTTAACGTCTTCCGATATACATATATTGAAAATTAATCTTTTTTTTATGAATCGAAGACGATCTCTCATGAAAGTTTGTGTTATATATTTGACAAAAACTTGTGTGAGACGGTCTCACAAAAGACCTACTCTATATGTTTTGTGGATGATTTATGCTAAAGAGGTAGCTTTTAATATAGACATTTCGAATTAAAAGTTGGGTTATTTATAGTAATTAATTAATTAAAAGATTGTTTTTTAGGATTTGGTGGTACAAAGATTCACACTTTGGTCATAAGTATCCAATAAATAAGGTACAAATACAAGACCTCACGTGGGCCTTCTCTGAGCCGGTTGATGTGACCTCCCGCTTATTACTCAACCATTTTCAGCCGTCCGATCATACATTTCCCTCCCCATTATTCCACTACTATTTCAGAGCTCCAACTCCAAAATGAACTGTTGTTAAAGCTGCGGACCAGAATCTTCAATTCCTACACGTAAAATATTTTATGGGTGTGAATCTGCATGTACTCAGTTAATGGAACTTTGGACTTTTGGGCCGAAAATCATTCTTGGGTTCGACAAACAACCGACAGCAGCATTTATATTGATGATATATCTGGGTTCTTTTCTTGATTCTGCATCCACATTATTCTAATTGAGGTACGTTGTGGATTTTCGCTGTTTAGATCTTTGGTATTGTTGTTGAAGTTATGGGATTTCAAGAATGCAATTTGATTTTTTTTTTGTCACTCTTGGAATTGAGAGGGTGCGATCTGTGGTGTTTGGTGTGGACGTTAAGTTCTGTTTGGTGAACTTTTGTTTTCTTTTCAAGCTATGTGTTTAATTTTTTTCTGAAATAAGAAATTTAAAATGTTTAAAAATTCAAGGGTTTTCAAGCCAGAACTGGATTCTGCTAAGTGCTTATAGTAATTATGAAATTTAGCTACGGATTCTTGTTTTTTCTAATATGTCATTTAAAAAAATACAAACAATAGATGAGCAAGAGAAAAAGAAATGGGTGCTTTTGAGGATGTGTCGAAGTTCGCTTTTTTACTTAGGTTTTTCTTTTCAAAATTTGTGAACCAGCCAAAGGGTCAACTGCTGAAATTTTTTGAAATCTGTGATTTGGGTCACCTGTGAATTTACTGCGTTTCAGCTTTATGAAGACAGCCTAGTTCATCTTATCTTCAACGATCACCTGTGATGGAGAGTTTAGAGTTAGGACCACACAAGGATGCCTTCTTCCCATTTAAGTTGTATTATTTGATGGAGTATAAGCTAGTTAAATGTGATTTATAATTTTTTCGATATTTAACATATGCTTGATCTTTGTTGTTATTAGATGTTTGAAGGATAATTTGCATGAAAAAAGCTTAAAACGAAGTCATAATTAAATAAATTTTAAAAAAAAAACTGCGTGTCTTATGTATCAGAGTAACCCAGTTTTTTTGAACTAATGCTATTCTAAACACATTTCGAAGCCCTGGGTTGTGGGTTCAGATCTTCAACTAGCTGGTCTTGATATTGTTTCTGGACTTCATTGCCCATATCGGACCTATGTGTAGAATTTAGGTTTGACAGTCTGTTTTACGTGTGAGAAGGTGCGTTAGATATAGAGAAATATCTTTATATGGTTTCATGACTTAATATGGTCATTATAAAAACAAAACGACGAGCGTTAACAATCTCTTTCGAAGTGTCTTGTTCATTGCATATGTTGCTTCTCAAGAAGAGTTTTGCATGTTCGTTTTCAATAGAGAAGGGTCAATATTGCTTGAATGGGTACACTAGATTGTTTTCAGTTTCTCTAACTTTTGCCTTTGATTCAATTATCTTGAACTATTGAATTTTAAATGGAAGAAATATTGTAGGGAAACAATGTAACATAGCATAGAATTACATGGTTTGGCTTTAAAGAACCACATTCAGGATGAAGCACCCACAACGCTAAAGTTTTATCAATTTTTAATAATTTGGAAGACAGTATAGCTGTATACGGTATATTCTGATAACTATTGTCAAGTAATTTAGATTTTACCTTTGTAAGAGTAATATTGCTAGTTTATTCTGTTCTGATGCTTCAGTCTAAGAGCTATATGGAGCCTCGATTAGATAGTGGCATCGAATCAAATGCTCATAAAACAGAAAGATACTCACCCACAAAACAAAGAAACAAGTTGGGATCTGTGCTGAAGATTGAGAAGCATGAGCGGTCCTATGATGATTTCCATCCCCAAATTCTAAAGAATATTGATGGAAAATTGCCGAAATCTAAAGGGTTTTATCCAAAGCAAATAGGCAAGAATTCACAAAAATGTGAAGATCTCGTCATGTGCATGTCGAATTTACCGAATTATTTGGAGAGAGAAGAAAACTCCCAAGAGAAAACATTGAACATTGGGGTCTTAGATTGGCGCCTTCTCAAGAAATGGCAGCATAACCAGAAAGATTTGTGTCACATAAACAGCAACAATTCGCATTTTAGCGGCAATATATCAGCAGCTATGTCATCAGAAGCATCGACATCCCATTCTAGCTTGAGTTGCAGTTTCACTCCTTCACAACAGAGATCCGAATTAAAAGCACCTTCTACTGAAAGATGTTGTGATGGTGATAAATTTTTCTCGGGAAATGAGAAAAGTTTGCAAGACTGTAAATCCAGCCCAATTAATGGTCTAAAAGAGCTCAAAAACAAAGACCTGCAGAGAGAACCTGAGCCAAAATCAAGACTTTCTGAAAACAGCAGTGTTGTATCTGTTTTAAAGGGGAATGATATTATTCATTGGAGCATAAAGAGGAACCAGGACAAGAAGAAATCTGGTCCAGTGAGAAGAAGTATAGCTGAAGATGAATGTCGTCAGATGGAAACTGAGACTTTCCAATGTGCGAAGCACAGGAATTCCTCACCAACTGGCAAATTGAAGTTTGGAATGGCTAAAATAACCAAGAGTTCAAGCTCAAACGCAACTTCCGCATGTGTCTGTCCAATTGATTGTACTTGCGATGCCTCGAATGCTACAAGCAGATCCAGAACTAGTCCTTTGAGAAGGCTTTTGGACCCTTTTTTGAAGCCAAAGGGTGGTGGAAACTCATGTCACTTGGCACGGTCAAAAGATCCGTCAAGAATAGTCAGGTCCTGTAAATTCTCCGGTGAAATAATTGGATCTCCAGCTTCAAGTCTGGTGAATGGAATCTCAAATGTGACAGATAATAAGAAGAATGAACCATCGACTCTGCAAGCTCTCCTCCAAGTAGCTATAAAAAATGGTGTTCCCCTGTACACATTTACAGTCGATAATCGCAGTGAAATTTTAGCTTCAACTGTCAAAGAATCATGTTCTCCGAAAAGGAAAGAGAGAAGGTGGATTTTTACGTTCTTCTCCTTTAGTGAAACGAAGAAAAAAAACGGGTCTTGGATTTATCAAGGAAGTAACGATAGAAATAATGAATATATACCAAATATTGTTGCACGGATGAAAGCTTCTGATGTTGCATACCCAAACAGTCAAAAATCTATGATAAAATCAAGTGTAAGGGAGTTTGTTTTGTCTTCTTCTGGTTCAAGAGATGTAGACCGGAGATCAGACTCAATGCCCCGTGACGAACTTGCTGCAATCGTCATAAACTTTCATGAAAAAATCAGTGGTCTGATCCATGAAGACAACCAAGTTGACCAACCAGCTGTTTTGAAAGAGCCATTTCGAAAAGTCATCAACTGTTCATAGGAGATGGTGCACCGAATGGAACCATGAGTGATGATTCTTTTAATGCATCAGTCATTTTACCTGTTGGTGATCACGGATTGCCGAGTAAAGGCGAGCCTTCACCACTGATCAAAAGGTGGAAATCTGGGGGATCATGTGATTGTGGGGGTTGGGATCTTGGTTGTAGATTAAGAATTCTCAGTAATGGAGGACAGATATCCAAGTGGTTTGCACCGACTTCTGGGCAATTCAAGCTTTTCTTTGAGGTATTTGCATCATGCAGATCAACCATATTTTTCTTAGCCTAAACTTGTTCTTAATGAACCCTCGAGTAACACCTTTTTAACTCTGTTTCATGCATTGTACAGGAAGAGTCTGGCGAGAAACGACCTTTCTACGTCTTGTCACCATTCAAAGATGGAATCTTTTCGGTAGAGTTTAATTCGTCCATCAAACTTATACAAGCATTCTCCATTGGTATCGCAGTTCTGAACAGTGGAAAAATACCTGGAGAAATAACTGAAAAGAGCGAGCCAAAAACTTCGAACCAGGCTGTATCCGAGGTTTCTGAAAAATATGTCTCATATCCTCCGGTTTCCCCATTTGGAAGAGTGTAGTTTGCATAATCGAATGGTGTATAGCTATGGAACTTCGGTCTGTGCATTTTTTTGTATGCACCTGTTGGCTAAGGCGCTAAGCGGCCTGTGATTAGAACCAGAATGGTAAAATAATGTGATGTTTTAAGGATGCTAAAATGAATGGATTGTACTTAAATATCAAAGAATCCCTTCTTGGTGGTTGTGTGGTGACTTTATTTCTTTCATTAACTGTAAATTTTTGTGTTTGGAATTCAAGCAAATTGTTCCAAGGATTTCAGTGGGGTGTGTGTGTGTGCAACAAAATTATGCTCACACCACTTTCTTGTAATTCTATCACAAGAAATTTTTACATGTAAGATGAAGGTTGAATTACAGCGTATGGCTGATGATTGTGGGATTATTGATCGGATCTTGGCCAACTACCCCATTATACATTTTCAGGGTTAAAAAGTGGAACCAAGATTCAATATTAAATTTAAAAGCACATTTATACGTTCAATTTCAGCTTCTCGATACAATACAAACAAACAAAGATGGCTATATTCTAAATTTTTGAGAAGGGGTAACAAAGAATTCACAGCGAGTTTGAAAGGTTGTTTTCGGTGGAAAGAATAACTCCACCGGAGGAGATGGTGAATGGTTAAAAAATTGCGTAGATACCAACGTGTGGAAGTAATTGATGGTGAAATTTTATTATACTCTGTGTGGTATTGCAGAAAGTTCAACATAAAAATCATACCGATCACATTCTTTCTATATTTTTTAACATAGAGATGAAACTCATAGTCGTTATATCGTTCGATGAGCATTGGTTAAACCATCGAACTGATGTAATAACTTTTAAATCACGTTAATCATGTAAACTGCACTAACAAAACCACGGTTACAGACTCTTCTGAAAAATTTTTGATAAGAACAATTGAACTTATGTCCATAAGTCAAACATTTACATGTAAATATTTTATTTTATCATCGCTACGACATAACATATGTCAGTTACTTTATTATACCTACAATACCTAGCATAAAATACGTTTTACTTTATTAGGAAAATACAAATATGAACCATTTAATAGAATTTTTAGGATAATATCGTAAGAGTAATTTCTTGTCAACCGTAGCTGAAGCAAGATTTGCATATGGGAACGAGTGAAATATGGAACAATACAAACATGTCATTCTTGGGGAATTTGATTATGTTTAAGTTGATAATGTAAAATCTAAAATAAAATATATAATATTTATTCATTTAAAAAGGTCTAATATGAGATTTATTTTGTTATATTTCAACATGGATTGCATGCATCACCCACGGGGAAATATTTGCTTTCCACCTTGGGACCAGATTCTCCTCTCCTGGATTTGAATGACACCGTTCAGGAGGAACGGGAAAAGGCCGCCGTCTCCTCTCCCCTTCCCCCTGATCTGTATCGGTGCCGCCACCAGCGCTGCCATAACGTGAAGAGGGGTTTGGGGTGAGAAGAAAAGACAGTGAAAGATTACCATTTGCACCTCTTATCAAAATTCCTCTTTGTGTTAATTTGCTTGATTCTATTGCATTTGTTGCGTTTCCTTATAATGGGAGCCTGTTGTTCCGTTCTGAGCATGTGCTGGTGGCTTTCCAACAACGAAACGAACGTCATTTGTTCGTCACATATTGGTACATGATGCCCACATCCTATGCAATATGATTTTATTGGATAATGATTTGATTTTTGTTGCTATTAGATGGATGTGAGGATGGTGACCAAAAGTTGCCAGCCTTCAAAGAGTTTGGATTCGAAGAGCTCAAGGTTTCCACCTCGGGTTTCTCTGTGGCCAACATCGTATCCGAACAGGGAGAAAAAGCACCTAATGTGGTCTACAAAGGCAGACTCAAAGACGGCGGTGGTTTTATTGCCATTAAGCGATTCAACCAGTTTGCTTGGCCCAATTCTCGCCAGTTTCTTGTTTGTTTTCTTGAGACCTTTTTTTTAATTTCAAATGAGTTTCCTACTTTTGTGATCATAACTGCGTAGGCAAATTGATTGTGGATGGCAATGATTGACTGAAATTTTTAGGAGGAAGCAAGGGAAGTTGGTAATCTTCGGAGCCCGAGGTTGGCGAATTTGTTAGGATGTTGTTGCGAAGGGGATGAAAGGTTGCTCGTCGCCGAGTATATGCCTCATGAAACTCTTTCAAAACATTTATTTCATTGTGAGTTCTTGTCAATCTTGCAGCTTATATATTTTTGCTTATGGAGCTGGGATTTTTTGAAGACATCAATTTTATGGGGAATAATTGATAACGGCCCTATATATCAATCATTTTCATGCAATACTCGGTGATTTTCATACACAAACATGGAACTTTGATTCGGAAAATCACTATCTACAACTACTGATTTCTTAGAGTAATTTTTGGCAGTCGTTAATGGATGAAGTTCTTATTTTAAAGATTTGAACTTATTCTTTACTTCGTTGTTTAACTAAATACAGGGGAAAATAAACCACTGAAATGGGCAATGAGATTGAGAGTGGCCTTATGCATAGCACAAGCTGTGGACTACTGCAGTGGCAAAGGGCGGGCACTGTATCATGATCTTAATGCTTACAGAGTTTTGTTCGATCAAGTGCGCTCTTTCATCCAATGTGTTCTGATAATGCTGTTCTGTTAAGATTAAAAATGGATGTATTGTTTGATTCTGACTTTCTTTTACTTTTCCTTTTTATTTTTTTTTCTGGTCTGACTTTGTTATGCTCAAGAATTGTAATCCCAAGCTATCATGCTTTGGATTGATGAAGAACAGCAGGGATGGAAAGAGTTTCAGTACAAATTTATCATTCACCCCTCCTGAATATTTAAGAACAGGTAATTGATTCTTTCTTGAAGCTTTTCTCACTTAGTAACTTTTGATTATATGGCTCTTCCATGAATGTAAATTATAGATATAGCTAAAGAGGTAGTCAGATAATCTTATCTTAAATATCTTATAAGGTCTTATAGGCTATTGAATCTCATAAGATTTTCCCTGCCGCTTCGTAAATAAGTTTTGAGTTGTATGATACCATTTACTCCCTGAACTTGGAATATGTTTTTAATGCAAACTTTTCATTAATGCAACAAATACTTTTACATATTTGAAAATAAGAAGTGTTAGCCTCAGGACATAAAAGGGCTTATTAGACCAGATGTTTTACTTTGGAAGGTAAAGAAATCATATTCAAAGAGATATATTAAACACTTTAATGCACCTTCTAAGTTTGTTCAAATACCTACAAACGTTTTATATAATGTTTGATTGAGCTTACAAGCTTAACCATGTATACAGAGTGAAATAAAGAACACAAAATTCGCGAGTTTATTTACTTATTTGTAATTTCTGGTGAACATTTTGTTGGTTCACTTAAATGAATGGAAAATAAAGTTTGCCTAACTTCATTGTTATAATTTGGCAGGTAGAGTCACTCCAGAAAGTGTAATTTACAGTTTTGGCACCTTATTGCTTGATCTTCTCAGTGGCAAACATATTCCACCTAGCCATGTAAATTGCTTCTTCTTGCTTTATTTAAAAGCATACTTCCAAATTATTCAATGCTGGATTAAGTGTGCTGAAGGTTCACCATGTAGTTAGTAGTGTGGTNCACATGTTCTTGAATATGTTTTGTTTTTGTTTTAATTACATTGGGGTGGAGGGTTTTTTGTTCTAACTTGTGTTTATCATAGATCATACAGAAGGAAATTTTTTTCAAATTCTGACTTGTCTCATGTTTGCTAACATGTAAACTTTGACATTAAGCGCCTCCAAATGATATTTTTGGTATCTAGGCACTCGATTTGGTTCGTGACAAGAACTTTCTGATGCTGATGGATTCTTGTTTAGAGGGCCACGTTTCAAATGAAGATGGAGTTCAATTGATGCAACTGGCTTCGTATTGTTTGCAATCTGAACCTCGGGAAAGGCCAAATGCCAAGTCTCTCGTAGCCTCCCTTACTTCTATTCAGAAGGAAACAGATGTAAGTTTTTTGAATTTTATACCATCGAAACCAAATAACTTGTAGATAATTGTTAAAAGCAACAGTTCTAAGAACTATAAAGCTACAATTCCTTGGCTAAACTACAGACTTAAACTCGAATTATATTCATTTGTGTTGTTAAGAAAATGACTGCATCTTGTTATGGTGTCAAAATTTGCAGACACCGTCTCATGAACTCTTGGGGATCGATCAACCTACATCTGGCACACAAAAGCTATCACCCCTCGGTGAGGCGTGCGCAAGATTAAACCTAACAGCTATACACCAGATACTAGAGAAGATTGGTTACAATGATGATGAGGGAGTTTCCAGTGAGGTTTGTGTTCCTAAAAACTGTAATGTATGGCATATGTCTCAAATGGCTTCTCCCTTGTAAATGTGTATCCTTCTTTGTCCCCCCCCTTTTAGCTCTCGTTTCAGATGTGGACAAGCCAACATCAAGAATGCTTGAATTGTCGGAAGCGTGGTGACGCTGCATTTCGCGAGAAAGACATCACCACTGCGATTAGTTGCTACACAAAGGTAAGGCATCGATCTCAATTTTAGGCTATAATGACAGTAGCTTATAGAAGTTACATACCTGAACTTTTTCTTACAAAAATTGAGGTTCTGAGTTTAGCACAATTTTTATGTTCATCGTGATAATCACTAATCTTGAAGTGCTTTCAAATCTATGATACATTATCTGTCGAATAACGTGTAAGGGATGTGACAGCTCTTAAACACAGTAATATGAATGTATTAGTTGGTGCTTTTTACTGAGTGTCGATGATTCAAGAGTCAAGACTATCAAAAGAGCCATGATAAAATTTGTTGAATCTAAATGCCATCCATTTGTGGCTGTATTGATGCTGATTTTCGAGTGAGAGAGATTTTAAAGTCCTCTGTTAATGGTGGGATTTGGTTTATGTTTTACTTTGCAGTTTATAAATGGTGGGACTATGGTCTCCCCAACTGTGATAGCTCGGCGTAGCTTGTGTTACCTAATGGAAGACAAAGTAGAAGAAGCTCTAGCAGACGCTTTGCAAGCTCAAATGTCATCCCCAGATTGGCCTGTTGCTTTGTATCTTCAAGCCGCCGCGCTCTTTATTCTTGGAATGGACAACGATGCACGAAAAACTCTTAACGACGGCTCCTCTTTGAGTGCCAAATGGAACATATAAACATTCGTGTGTGTGTGTGTGTATATATGTCCCAAGCACAATTTCCTCTTCTTAGCCAAACTCGGGACTGTCCTGTCTTGCAATCTGGCCAAGTCCAGTGTCAACTTTGATTGGCCTGCTAAAAATTATATAACTTTAAAATTATATTCATTACACTAATTTTTTTAAAAAATTTATAAATATAAATTAACTTTATTATAATAGAATACAAATATTTCAATACTAAAATTTTGGATTAATATTCATTATTCAATATGAAAAAAAAAATGTATATATTGATATATAATGGCGGAACGATTTCACTAAATCACAAGATCTGCACCGGACTTGCTTGTAGGCAAGCTTAACCGGGTCTAACACGTCTCCAAAACGAGTTTCATACGAGGGTTTAAAAACGACCAATTGTCATCCCTATTGGCATGATTGTTTTGAGATCTCAATATTGTAAAATATTATTAATCGAGTTTCAAATTCAGATGGAAATTGGAAGATAAAGCAATGAGGAAAAAATAAATTACAAAACAAAATATTTCAATGAATATGAAAATTGGAACATAAAGTGTTTTTGTATCCTCCTTGTTTGTATTGAACATGGGGATGACAATGGAATATGTTTAAATTCAGACCCACATTAAACTCGTCTTGTTCGGAATAGGTTGAAACTCGATCAATGGATGTAAAACGGGGACCTAACACTCACAACCTCATAAAAAATCATAGGATGAATATGTCACATACATATTATATTAGCATCTCAATTCTTTCATATTATTTTAGTATTAATATTCATTATTTGTGAGTTTCAATCTCCACTTATTCATATTTATTCTTATTTTATATTAAATAAATTTATTTTCAATTTTATTTACACAATTTAAATGATTATTACTTAAATAAATAATAATAATATTTTTAAATATATTTATTATCTAAAATTATTTTATCTTATTTTACTAATATAATTTATTTTAAATCAAAATAATATTACAATTTTCACATTAACAGCACTCTGGACACCTACAATAGTTTGACACATGATTTTGAACACAAATAGATCCATCAGATAAACGTTTAGTTAAAACGCCCACTTACAGCTGAAAAGATAGTACAAAGGATCCGGTGGTACAAGTTTCCATGTCCGATTATGAACCAAGGCAACATAGTCAGTAGACATGGCCTGACGCCACTTAGGATCTTTGAGAGCTTTGGTCATCGTGGTGGGTTCAAGGTTTGATTGGGTGGATAGTTGAACGGTGAGGTTAAGTTTTGTGTTTGGTTTAAAAACAATGTTTTTGGAGCGGGTGACAATGACACGAGGTGTGGTTGGGGTATTAGAAGTAGAATCAGAACTAGAGGTTGGATTAGTGCTTTGAGTGTGGGCATCAGATTGCTGATGTTCTGGTATCATGGTGTTGGGTTTGGTGGGGGACTGGAGGTGTCGATTGTCGTTGAGGAAGAGGTCGAGGATTCAGTGGTCATTGCTGTTGTTGGAGTGTTAGTGGCAGGGAGAAAGAATGTAGATGTACACCATCTAGATATGGTTTGAGAGGATGAATGTTTGTGAGACAAGTGAAGAGACTGTAAGGGAAATATGGTCTCGAAAAATTTGACATGTCGTGATGTGTAAATGCGGCCAAACAATGGTTCAAGACACAAATAGGCACTTTGTGCGGTGAAGTATCCAACAAAGACACAAGGTAAGGAACGAGGGGTTAACTTGTGGGTAGTATAGAGTCGAAGCTGTGGGTAGCTAAGACACCTAAAGCTCTGAAGTTTACTGTAATTAGGTGGTTGGCCAAAGAGTTTGATGTACGGAGATATGGTTGGATCTCGATTTTCTCGTGCCCAAAACGCAACAGAAGTTTTAAAATTTTATTTTATTTTGACAATCAAAATATTTATTTGAGCACTCGTATGGTTCTAATAAATAAAAAATATTCATAGGATGTTAAAGAATATATTTTCAGTGAATTAATTCACTTGACACCAACTACGCTGGTGTTAGCGAACGTAGCTCTTGTTGTAATTTTCTATGAACTTTTATCAATCTCCTTCTTTAAATTTCGAATCAGGTACACGACCGGATTACTTGTTCATCTTCTAATTTGCACTAGAAAATTAGAAGATGTTTTGTGTTTGAGATCAAAAACACAAAATAGTTCAAAAACCCATTTGAGAGCAATTTGGGAAGAGCCGAAATTTCTTGCAAAATTCCAAGAAGATTTTTCGAGAGCACCAGGGAAGAGCCGAAAGTTTTCTTGTCCTTCTACCCCAAACTTTTTTCGGATGTAATATATTTAATAAGAATCAAAATTCTCATATTTATTTCTAATCTTTCATTTCCTTAATTAATCTAATTAATTAAGTTAATTAATGATTCAAAAATTGCATGCCAACTTTTTTCTTTCGAATCACCGAAACATGTTTCGAAATGCATGCCATTAGAAAAAAATATTCTAATTATTTTCTGAGCTTTCTTTTTACTTAATTAATCCAATTAATTAAGTTAACTAAAGATTATGAATCCATACCATATTAAATGCAATCTCGAATATTAATACATATATTTTGAGAGTATCATGCATTAACATTATTTTGCTTTGTGTGCACGTTTCTAAAATTATGGTATCATGAATATTTTCATATTACATAAATCAATACCATATTTTATAAAAACTTAATGAGCTATATTTTAACTCAATTAAAATATAATTTAATTATTAAAGCCAATGATCCATGCTCCCATTACATTAATCTCATCATAATCCCGATCGTTGATCAAATATCATCTGTGACAATTTCAACTTGTTTGTTATTATGATGCACACTTTAATATCGAGATCACCAATGTCTAAATAAGGCAGGTGCACTCCCTTTGACTGTTTTAGCAGTCATGCTCTCAAAATTTCTATAAGCTTTTATAAACTTTATTTATAAGTTTATCGATTGATCATATCAAAGTTATTTCTTATAAATTCAACTCATTGAATTTATTATCTCAACGGAAACAAGTAAACCAGTGCTTGTGTGACCCTCAATAGTTCATGGATACAGCTAGCCGTGTGTTCACAACTCTTTGTGATTCAGAATAACATTTATTCTTATTCGGGCTTACCCTAGTTAGCCACATTCTTTTCATCCACACCTTGATCAAGAATGTCAGAACTCATTTCTGATTGCACCCATCGGATCATGGTAAGAGCGTCTAGTAGCATCGCCCCATGATCCCCTAGGTATCACTGATAATGCCTGCAAGAACCAGTCGACTATGATTAACGTACAGTACGGTCCCTTCATCTCATATATCTCAATCGAATCTACAACCATTGGTTCATCGAGGGTTGCATATTAATTCGATAACTATG
This sequence comes from Primulina huaijiensis, assembly GCF_012295235.1. Lineage (NCBI taxonomy): Eukaryota > Viridiplantae > Streptophyta > Magnoliopsida > Lamiales > Gesneriaceae > Primulina > Primulina huaijiensis. The sequence continues at coordinate 7,520,982 of NC_133320.1, forward strand.
TGACACATATAAATAGTGCCATCGCATGTACTATTGGAGAACTCCTTCTCCAATATACATCTCATACTCTGGCCAGAGATTCCACACACTATTATTTCATCAGATCACATAGGATATCCACACCCGTAGGTGAGCGGTGAATCCCCGACTACAATGCCCTGGCTCCTATATGTGTCGCAACTGTACCCAACCTCGCCACCTGATGACTCTCCTGGAGCCGATAACCGAGTCAAAGCACATCCCTAGCATATAGAGCCTCAGTGTTGTCCCGAGTCATAAGAACTAATGGTGTACAATCATAACCACAGACTTATCCTCTCGATAAATGATAACCACTTGGAAAGTCCGAGGGAGAGTTGTTCGGCATAATCATCATATGATTACCCATCTGCATGTTTGGATATCTCTATGTCCTTACCAAGAAACGCGGTACACAACATCACAGATGCTAGTCTCAAGCGACCTTTATCCATGTTTTAGGCAGCTGAATCGACTAGGAACGAATTTAGATTATAAAGTGTTTACAAATGAGTTTCAACATTGAATTACGATTCATTTGTATTAAAGTATAATCAAGCTCTTTATCTATGTTGTTCACATGGGTATACAGATAAAGAAATAACAAACCATGAAAAGTTAAATTATATTAAAATAAAGATTGTTTATTACACTTGAGTCAATAAATTTCCTAGCCAACCGTTGGCTTGCAGGACATCTACTCTACCAGATACTAGTTGAGAAGTTGGCGTTGGGAGACGGTTGATGAGGTAAACATAAATTTTGAAAGCATTAGACCAATAAGTTAATGGCATTGAGGCATGAAAAAGGAGAGAAACATCAGTTTCCACAATATGACGATGTCGGCGTTCAGAATATCCGTTGTCCTCAAGTGTATGTGGGAGGGGTCGTAAAGAAAGAAATGCAATGAAGTGATAAAAAAGATGCAAGAGCATGATACTCACCTTCATTGTTAGAATATACAGTGACAAATTTGTTTTGAATTAAGTTTCAACTAAAGCTTTGAATCGCACAAAATATCATAACATTGGATTTTTGTTTGAGTGGATTAAACCATATATATTTTGTAAAATGATCGACAAAAATAACAGAGTATTTAAATCCATCAATTGAGTAGATAGGAGAGGTCCAAACATCAGAGAAGAGAAGTTCAAGTGGTGAGTGTGAGACAAAAGATGAAACAAAAACGGGTAATTTGTGACTTTTACTAGATCGACAAGAGTTACAATTAAAATTAGATGATTTGGATAGTTCGAGATTAAAACTAGACACAATATGCTTGTAAATAGATAAGGATGGATGTCCTAATCTATGATGCCAAACTGTAGAAAAGGAGTAGGCACTGGAGAATGCAATTATTGGGGATGGTTTTGATGAAGAAACCGGTCACTCGTACACTCCATCTTTATCTTGATTGTGCAAGAGAGTTGCTCCTGTGGTGAGATCCTTTACACGAAAAGATGAGGGTAAGAACTCATCAAAATGTTATATTGATGACAGAATTCAAAAACTGAAATACGATTTTTTTGCATGTTAGGAACACGGAGAACATTGTTTAACTTGAAGGGGTTAGAGGGTGACGGGATAAATGTAGAACCGGTATACGTTATAGGGAGACCCGTGCTGTGGGGACCCGGACGTTAATTCATTTCTTAATCATTCTTTGGGAATAATTCAATCAATTAAGATAAACATGGTCTAAATTTTTTTTTAATGCGGAACGTAATGGAATCATTCTAGTATACACATCAGTATAAAAGTACAAGTGTTGTACAGCATACAACAAACGAAACTAGGGTTCAACTACTATATATCAAGTGCTGAAACCTAACAACTTCTGATCCGGCTCACCACGCTAACTTGTCCTTTCTCTCATCCTCTTCTTGACCCTGATCCTGTTCCACTTGTTGTCATGCACACATACAAACACGACAACAGCCGGATAACTCCGGTGAGACTAAAATCCCAGTATAAACAATGAATCAATACAATACATAAAATCATATGTAAAAGCATAAACCATGTATCAAAGAACATGAATCATAATTTATGTCACATTAGTGAATACAAATAAAACTCTTTGACTCGTCATTTCAGACTCGACTCATCTCTATGCTCGGGATCCCGGTTCCTGGATATTACAATATACCAAATTTCCGCGACAGGAATCGATCCATTCCTAAGCAACATCGATATAAATCAAATATCCATTGTCTTGGCATATCCGCCATAGACTTGGCATATCCGCCAATGCCTACTCTGACAATGTACAATGGGCCAGTTACTACTCTGACATAATCTGGCACCTCTGTCAGTGACTCTCACTCAATAGCTATCTGCTATTCTCTGATTTTCTATAACTCAATAGCCTAAGCATATTCATTCAAACAATATAAAGGTATGAAACCAATAACATACAAGTATGTGATTTAGGGAAACTCAAGTCTAGTCTGACCCAAGTCGATCTCCCGGTTAACATTGATTTATACCTTTCTTTCATCGATTTCTGGCTCTGTCGAAGTCTCAAATTCAAAGCTGTCAATATCAATCTGAAATAACATATAGAATAGGCATAATATCAATATTCAATTCAACTCAGATCTGTTCTGATCAATACTCAATCTAATTCAATATCGACGGCATAACTGCACAATCTCAAGATATCCAGCAATACAATTGTCAGTTGATATCAATCTCAACTCCTAATCAATTACAATACAAATCTGATATCAAATCTCAATCAAATCCATTCTAAAAATCATAACAATTTCATACGGTATCTGTTCTTCAGTCTGGTTTCGATTATACGATGTCTACTATATCAAGAACACCATATATGAATCATATCCGATTCCTTCAATATCATAATTTCAAACCATAACAAAACATAAGAAAACTTACGTCCTTTTGTAGCTCTTGACGAGAGGAACACAGAAATATGTTCGGATCTAAATTCTGACGGACGGATTTTGCGCAACCTTCAAATTTCTAAACTAAAAGGCGTAAGGATTTTGCGGAGCTTTTCTCGTTCCCTTTCTCCAAATTTCTGAAGGACTTGAACATTTATATATATATCCACATGCATGCTGAAGACAAGTGGCTTATGTTCACGTATTGTAAGCGGCGCTCGGGCGGTCACAAGTTACTGCTCTGGCGCGGAACGTTCTGTCCAAGCCCTCAACTTATTCGACACTGGTGCTCGGGCGGTCATTTTCTACCGCTCGAGCGCCAGACGTTCTGTCCAAACGTGACCTTGTGGTGCACTGGCGCTCGGGCGGTCCTTTTCTACCGCTCGGGCGCCACATGTTCTGTACAAAAAAGTAGTCTTTCGGTGTACCGACGCCCGGCTACCCTGCTCGAGTTCCTACCACCTCAATACTGTTAATTAATCCACTTCTGATTACAGTAATTAAATCTCGGGCATTACACGTGCCATCTCCGATCATAATGTCGTCAGCAACATCATAAGGAGAGGTGACATGATGAGATGTCCCATATAAAGAAGCCAATTAGATGGTGTGTTGTGAGTTGCTGTATGGGCTTGAGGTTGCCAAGGAGCTGGTGCGCGTGGTTGCAATTGTGGAGGAGCACGAGGAATCGATGGTGGTTGACCAGTTTGATAAGATTGCTTGAAGATATTAAATTCCATAACTGTGTGACTGGGACACCGAAACCATTGGCAGCGACCAAGAAAAGGTCAAGATTGTGGGCGACCATTTTGAGAGCTAGAGAAGGTATCTGCTGGTGGTTGTGTGGGTGCACAAGATCCCAACACAGTAGGAGTATGTTGATGACGAGAGCCATAATTTCCCGATATTGGTCGTTGTGTAGTGGGATTAGGATGCAGAAATCGGGAATGCTCTTGTTGGAGTATGATTTGTTTGTTGATCAATTTATCATGTAGTTCATTGAAGGATATTGAAGTGTCACACCCATTAACCACATCGATAATAGATTGGCATTCACTCCGTACGCCATCAAGAATCTTTTCCAGAAGGTCTTCATGGTCCATGTGCTTGCCGAGAGAGGTTAGCTCATCAACACGAGCTTTAATGAATTGCATATAATCTAAGACGGTTTTGGTGCCTTTGGTCGTTAACTTGATTTTTCCTTGATTTGATTGATGTGGCCTCAAGATGGTCGTGCATAAGTGTTGGCAAGGTCTTCCCATGGCTCTTTGGATGTACTTCATTGAGAGACCAAAGGAATGAGAGATGAAGTGAGAGACCCAAGAGAAATTTTTGGGGATGATAGCAAGGGATGTACTTCATTGAGAGACCAAAGGAATGAGAAATTTTTGGGGATGATAGCAAGGGATGAAGATCAACTGGTCAGTTATCATGTTCCAAATTCTGAAAGCCATGATTCAAATTGACAAACAGTCAGTTGGCTTCGCAATCCCACTCAGTAGGTTGTTCGAAGACTCAGGAGCCCTATTGAGTAATTCGGTAACACTGCACAAATACAAAGCCTTATCAGCACCCAACATTATCTCTCTCAGACTAAGGGTCAAGCGTTGGATGTTTCTTCAACTGAAGATATTATCGTCAAGAAGGAGAAAGCTATAGAGCTGCCCATTGGAAAGAAACTAACCGAAAAGAAGGGTAGCAAGATCACTAGACCTACTCCCAAGAGGAAACAAATTATGCATTCCATTGATTCTGAAGCAACTACTCCTTCCTCTCTTCCGAAGAAAGCCATGAGCCCATGACTACCAAGGCCAGACCAACACCTACATCGGTTAAGGCCAAGACAATTTCTCAGCTGCCAATGGCTCCCCCTACTGAAATTACTTCTGCCGAGAAGTCAGCTGAAAAGTTGAAGCTCATAGCTGTGGCAGCTCCCTCAAGAAAAATCAGCATGCCATCAGCTCTCCCTCTTCCTAGACCAGCTAAAAGAATAGTCATCCGAGTTACAATTCAATCAATTCGGTCTGGGTTACTTTCCTCCTAATCCTCAGCTGTTGACAAAGAAAAAGCCAAGGAAACTGATCTGTTGTCTCAATACCTCATTCGGATATTCATACTCAAATAGAACTACTGATGGATGAGGTCGATGAATTTGCCGAGGAAAATATTAAATTCTTTGATGAATGGATAGAATTTTGAATAGTCACCTTTGCATCCAAAATGAAAAAGAAAGAAGTACTGAAGTGATTCATAGCTCTTGAAAAGACTAATCTCAAACAAGTAAAGACAATTATTATCACAGAAGCACTTCAATGACGCGGGTATCTTCTTGATTTGCTAAGGATTCAAAATCTCTCCATATTTGTGCTGAACAGATATCCAACTATGATCCTCAATGCCCAACTGCTTTTGATGATTTAACAGTAATCAATCAACTGGACATGGATCTGGTGTAAGGTCTAGGAAATTAGAACTATGTAACCTGACTGCATGCAATCTAAGGTTTTACTAAAATATGTGTTTAATTATTTTATTGCATGATTATTGCATGTATATGTGGTTTAGTTCATGGTTTATTTAAAGTTCCATGCCTTAGGGATTTAAATTGTATTTCGCGCTCGAACGTGGAACGGAGACCGGGGATATTTAGGAAAAATATTTTTATTAAATAATTATTTTTTAACTATTTAATATATAGTGTAATTAAGTGTGATTTTTGAAAATGGGCCTTGGTTGGGTATTTTTACTCGTCAGGTCATATTTTTAACCGGTACACAAATTTTAGTGAGTCAGATGACTTTTTGAGGGTTCGGGTAATATTTTCAAAAACGTACCTAAACGAAATATTTTTAGGGAGTGTTATTGGGTTTTATGGGTTTATTTTATTGCTTAATGGGCCCAAAACTCTTTTAATCCCTTTATTTGTAATTAACGGTCCATTAACACCTTGTATTATGATTTAAACACCTCATTAGCAAACCCTAAACCTATTCTAACCTCTCGACGGCCCCCTGTTCCCATCAAAAGAAGCTTATCCTTTGAAACATCAGCAGCCACCCGAAAATCCTCCTAGGTTTTCAAGAAAACTCCTTCCCCGCCTCTCCGGTGCAAGTTTTACACGTATATCTCAAGGTTTTCGATCGTATAAATGAAAAGTCACGCCATAAATCAATTTTTTTCTCATCATTCACCCTATTATATGCTGATATGTGTGTGTTTGCATGAGGAATTCCTAGTTCTATTATGTTGTATCATTTATGCATCGTTTTGTCATCAAATATGCACATTCTTGCATGTATCTCACGATTTTTGTGTTGCTGTTTAAGGGGTTGCCGATTTGTGATGCTAGGGGGATGAACACGTCGAAGGTTAAGGTATCTAAGTGCTGGAGTCGAGGGTCGGTTGAACCATGTTGTGGGCCGATCGAACCTAGAGTATGTTTGTGAGGTTTGCAGCTAGATCGAGCTTGGGGACTAGAACCGGCTGTAGGGGATCCTATCCAAGCCACGGTGCAGTCCTTAAGGGGGTCGAGACATGGTCTAGGAGTGATCAACCCCCGCTGGTCTTGTTGTAGGGGTCGGTCGATGCACTTGTACCGAGAAGGGTTGAGGTTGGGCTTGTTTTCGTGTGAATCGCGTGGGATAGTTTGCATGGGCAGTATACATGGCTAGGGTTCATCCATTAGGACGCCCTTGGTGTGATCTTAGTCCTAGAGGACATTGGCTCAAGGCTGGTTCGAGTCGGTTAGCTCTAGGATCGAAATATTGGGGGCTTGACACATTAGGGTTTGTAGGAAATCAAAGTGCCGAAAATCCAGCAAATTTCAGGGGCTGTTCGAGGGTCTTAAGTGGTCTGATCCAGGTGGTTTAGGGGCTGGTAGGGTATGGTTAAGGCGTGGTTTAAGTTTGGAAAGAATTGGTTGGCTTTCGGGTTAATTCGGATTAAAACCGGGACCTCAGCCCAAGTTTTAAAACGAATTATAGAAGTTCTTGCATGGGCTCGAGTTTACGTCTAAGGAACGATTATAATTATGGTTTGAGGTGTTTTAAAGATTTTGGTTGGCTTCAGGTCGAAATTTTGAGGTCCAGTGGTAAAACGGTCAATTAGGGTTTCCACGGGCAAAATGGTCATTTTTCACCGGGATCGAGTTAGCAGTCCTGGCAGCGCCCTGATCACAAAATCACACGTTTTTAATGTATATGCTATCATGAACATGACTTTTTTGGAAATATGAAAAATACATTGCATGCTTGATTTTAAGAAAAATTTACGTATATGAATGATTTTTATAAGTGATGAATATGATGACATGTTTTGAAGGAAGGGAGTTGGTTGTGACTAATATGATGATACGATAATACGATGACATGTAAGGCCAAGGCTCAGTAGATGGGTAATACTATCGCTGATGTCCCCGCTGTCGGGTACCGCAGTTATACGTAGATGGATCCATCGACTAATACGATGATATGAAAGTCGCAACTAATGAACGGAGTTCAGATAAATAAAATGAATACGTATATGCTGATATTGAAAGGGGATCGGTTATGATGCTCGGAAGCGCAATGGAATTCTCGAAAATCATGTTTTCACAAGAAAAATACGAGCACCTCAAGATATTGTGCTGCAAATAACAAAAACACAAAATGTCATACATAGGGTGTTTTAGAATTTTTTACCTAACAATCACAAAGATTGATGTTTTGGCTCCAACTGAGTTGTAAACAACTTAGCTCTTGATGGAAGACCATCTACAAGCTTTCCAAGAGCATACCTTGCTCAAATAGACTCTTTCCTTCAAATTAAGTTCACCACTAACAAGGAAGATCCACTCTAATTTTGTACTAGAAAAATTAGAGCATTTTTCTTTGAGAAGTGTATACTTTCCTCAACAATTGAAGAAGCAAAAATTGGAGGAAAAAAATGAGGACAATTTTTGGCCACTATGGTTGAGGAGAGAAGGGGGGAGAAATTTTTCTTGGTGCTTGAAAAAGTAAAAAGTTGCATGTGCATGTCATCCCTAGTTTATTGAAAAAGTTGCCTCCAACCCTTTACATCCCAAGCATGAAATTTTATTTGGGCATGTAACATTTACGAAGCCCATAGACTTTTATTTAAATACCTCAAACACATTTGGAACCATTTAAACTTTACTTGATTTTACTCAAGCCCATTAGTTGAATAATTATATCATATTGGGCTCTACAAGATCTAATGTTATTTAATTAATTCAACACTTGAATTAATTTAATTATTTGGACTCTACTAAGTCCACTAGTGTTTAATTAATTCAACACTTGAATTAATTTAATTTATTCCGTAATAATGTTTATGAAAATCACAATTTTCAAATACATTATTTATTTGAGCCATATTTTAATTTAGAAACACTTCCACAAATTAAAAGTTACATTCCCCATAATCCTCTTATAGAAGTCATACTTATATTTTTCTTTACGCTTATAAACTCCTTTATAAGCCGTTCAACACATTGAACTATTTTCTTTCTCAACGGGATCTAGAAAGTTATCACTTGTGTGACCCGCAATGGTTCAATGATACAAAAAGCCGTGAGTTTACATCTCAATGTGATTCAGGACTAAAAAATGCCCTTATATGAGCAGACCCCAGTTGCTCCATTCTTACTTATCAACTCCTTGATAATAAGAACGTCAGAACTCAAGTTTAATAGTACCCAACCAATCATGTTAAACGCTTAACAACATCGCTTACACGATTCCCTAGGTATCAAATGATAGTGCCTAAAAGAACCAATCCATTATGGTTAGCGTACAATACGGTCCCTTCATCTCATATATAACGACCGATTCGACAATTATTGGTATATCGAGAGTTGTCAAAGAATTGATACTATGTGTCATGTCGTAGTTGCATCGATAGTGTAATCTATGAAACCCCTTTCATAATTATCACCAACACTCTGATCAGATATTTCAAACTACATACACATGAGATCACATAGGATATCCATACCTGAAGATAAGCGGCGAATCCCTGACTACAATGCATCGAATCCTATATTTTTCGACAGAACACCCAACCTTGCCATCTGATGATCCCATGAGAGTCGGTAAACAAGTCAAAGTGCAATGCTAGCATATAGAGTCTCAATGTTGTCCCGGGTCATAAGGACTAATGGTGTACAACCATGAACTAGGACGTTTTCACTCGATAAGTGAGAACCACTTGGAAAGTCCTTTATGAAGGGTTGTTCAGTGCACTCTACAAGAAGCACCTATCTGCATGCTCGGACATCACAATGTCCCCTACCAACGAAACATGGTACTCACATCGCAGATACTAGTCTCAAACTCGAACGGTCTTTATCCTTCTTAGCGGCGGCCGAATCGACTAGGAACTTTTAGAATATACAGTATTCCAAATATGAGTTTCATAGTACTCATCATATGAGCATCTCATATTCTTTCTACTATTTGTATATTCAAGGACTTTATCTATGCAACTAACATGAGTATACAGATAAAGTTTTGCCCAAACAATAATTTCAAATATAATTAAAATAAAAATTGTTTGTACATAGAGTTTAAACATGAACCCTCGGCCAACACTTGGCTCGACGGACACCTACTCTAACAGATATGTTGAGACATGTTTTTATCACGTTATGCTTTGACACAATATGTTTAAGTTCATGTTATAAGATCATGAAGTTTATTTTAAGAAAATTTTAATCATATTATTAAGTCTCAAAAATATTTATCGAAAAATATTTTATCTTGGTCGTCTCCGATCTCTTTTACCTAGCTTATTATCGAATATTCAGATAATATCTTCAGTTTTCATGAAATCATGCAATTAGACCTTCAATCTTATACTATATAATATTTAAGCATTTAAAATCAATTAAATAAAGCAATTAAGCAACTTAAATCATTTGCATGCATGTGGTTTATATGAGTTGAATTTTGGACGTTAAATTAATGTTATGATTGAGATAATAATAATAATAATAATAATAATAATAATATAAATTTAAAAACAATTAATATACCAAAAAATCACGATGACACTGTTCATTAACAAATTGAAAAACATAATATTATGTAAAAAAAGTTATATTTTATTTAATATTTTAGAATATATTTATTATAAAATTTAATACATTATTCGGAAAATATGATATGTTTTAGAAAATCTATTTTGAGAGAAATTTTCTTTTTCTTTTTTTAATTTGAAAACAATTGAGAGAAATTTTCTGAATTTGCAACTATGCTTTTATATTCCAACTATGTACCTTAACTGATCCTCTCTAGAAAGCCCACTTCAATCCTATACAAGCCTCAAAGCCCAGTACTTAGACAAGGCCCAACATTAAGAAAGCCCATTTAAATCCAGTGCCCTTCTACAAACCGAGATGCACATTTTTGTGTTCTCAATCCCTTTCCTTCACATTTGAGCTGAAAGCAGCAGAACGTTGAAATGAGGAAATTCGATCCATGGCCAGTGTTTTTCAAGAGGGAATGGAATCGAAACTGGCCATTTCTGGTGGGTTTTGCCATTACGGGTACCTTAATCACCAAGTTCTCCCTCAGCCTCACGGGTCCGTGATTTTCCCCGAATTTTTTTTCCATTTTTTTGGTCATAAAACGTGATATCTTCCTTATCTTATTCATTTTTTTCTTATTATTTTTAGAGGAGGACAAGAAGAATTCTAAGTTTGCGCAGAGGCACATGAAGAAGTAGGTTTGTTTTCCTGTTATAAACCTTGGGACTGATTTTGTGAAGTTCAGATCTATGTCTAACTTGTTTGTATTTTTGGACTTGACTGTGTTGATTTCAATTTCTCTATGGTATCGTGTAAAGGTTACACGGTTTCAACTTCACTGTTGCGTGGTTAAAATTCTATTAATTTGGTCTATGCCTGCTTCAGTGCTTTGTCTATTATGGATCAAAGGTTCATAGTTTAACTGGTTTTGGCACAGAATAGATCAGCTTATCACCTTAGGTTCAGGGTAAACGTTATTAATACTACTAAAGATTTTTGGGACATTCATACATAGGGAAATCAAGCAGTAGTTTTCTAGTTTCATTTACCTTGGCCATCTCATCTGTATACTACTTGCTAAGTTGTTCGTGTTAGAGTAGGTGTCTAGTGACCCAACTTGTGGTTTGTGCTTTATTGGATGTAATGTAAAAACAATTTTTATTTTAATAATGTTTTATAAAATTTTGACATTTATTTTATCTGTATACCCATGGAAGTTACATAGATAAAGTCTTTGAATATATAATAGGTACCATGAGGTCTGCTTTTTGACGTAAGATCATGAAACTCATTAGGAAGTGTATCATATATTCTAAACAGTTCTTGGTTGAATCTTCCGCCTAAAATAAAGATAAAGGTCGTTTGAGCTTGAGACTAGCATCGATGATGTAAACGTTATGTTTCGTTGGTAAGAGTATGAAAATGTTCATTCATAAAGATCGGTGATCATTTGATGATGTATTGTACAACCCTCTCCCGGACTGTCAAAGTGGTTATCACTTATCGAGTAGAATAGTATGCGGTTATGGTTGTACACCAGTAGTCATTTGACTCGAGACAATGTAGAGGTTCTACGTACTAGCATGCACTTTGATCCGTTACTCCATTGAGGGTCATCAGGTGGCGAACTTGTGGCGAACTTGAGTGTAGTTTTGATATACGTAGGAGCAAATGCATTGTAGTCGGAGATTCACCGTTTGCTTACGGGTGAAGATGTCTTATTTGATCTGAAGATATCCGTTTGGTACATTGGCGTTGTTAGATCGTCTATCGGGGTTATAATGAGTTACAATTATCTATTTAGTGAATCTGGAATTTGCTTATTAAATAATGATATTAGTAGTAATGACTACTAATATGTACAAAATTCTCATAAAATATTTTAGAAGGGTCTTGAATTAATTAATCAATAAGTTAATTAAATAAATTAAATTACGGTTATTTAATTTAATTAATATGTCTGTGCATATTTTAAATGTGTATGTGTCGATATATATATACACACACTTTATAAGGAGATATAAAGATGTGTATATAAAATATATATATCATGCATTATCAAAAGTTGATTAATACATGATATAATAACAATATGATTATTTTAATTGGTGAAAATTGAGAGTCCTAAGGAATCCTAGTGACATAGGACTTGTGTATTTTTAATAAATATGTTGTCAAAGGTTTATAACGAAGAACACAACATAAAATTACATACAACACAAAAATTCTCCTCCCCTTCTCAAACTTTCGACCGACATAAAGTTTTTGAAAGAAAAACTTCAGCTGAAACCAGTTCCACCGCCACCGCACCTACTCCGAATTTCTGAAATTCGTGAGTCTTAGTCTCAACGCAGAAATTGCTTGTGATTTCTATTGCAATCCAAACAAGGACAGAGTCTCCGAACATGGATTGAAATTGACGATCAAAGGCGGTAGATCCGTTCGAAGAAATATACAAGAATGACCAACTCCGCTAATCCCGGACTGGTTTGATGTCCATCGTAATATACGCGAAGGTAATAATTCTAAACACCATATGAATGTTTAAATTCATACGACGCTCAAGAAAAGTTTCGAGCGTCGAACAAAAAATTTTAAATTTCCATTGCGCCTTGTCCCAGCGATTCGATCATCAGTTGTTTACAGTACTTTTATGGCAATCAAATTTAAATTGTTGTATTGGGTGCTTCATGTGGATGTAATTATACCATCAGCGAGGAGAGCGATTTGAGATTATGTAACAAATTATGTTACCCGGTTTTCTTGTTTCCTTCCGATGTGAATCCATGATTTTTTTCTTCATAGTTTTTAAGTTTCTTCTTTGTCGTAAAGACACTCAATATTGTAAATGGTTGGGCGGTCACCCGGTTGAATTTTTTTAAGTAATTTTTTTATAGATAATCATACATAATCATGTAATATAATCACGTGCAAATAAATATATAAATGCAAACTAACAAGATAATTAATAAAAATTCATCATCATATTAATGCTATTAAGTTAACAAAGTAATATTAATACTTTTACCAAAAAACTAAGTTTAAATTTCAAAGTTTCAATTATTATTAGAACAAGTACTAGACTAAACATAACTGATCTTCCAAATCATTTACATATGCACCATCTACTACATTCATAATCCTCTCATCACAGGACTCAAAATCAACATCTTCTTCATTCTCCTCTTCTGATGTATCTAAATTTTTGTCAAGTTCTCTTCCTTCCACTCCTCCTTTGTTGTGGCACTTCATCCGCTCCCGAGGCCTCCGCTACCATTCTCCAAGTAAGTCCTGAACCTGGCTCGACCTCATCTTCATCACCACCATCAACAAGCCAACCTCGAGCTTCACTAGCTTGAGAGGATAGAAGCAAATCTCCATCCATTTCTTACTCCTCTTCTTCTTCTTCTTCATAAGATTGGCATTGAATTTGACATATACAAGATCATTCAATCTTGATGTCTCAAGCCTATTCCTCTTCTTAGTACGTGTATAAAAATTTTAAACCATTGTTATTAATAAAAAGAAATGATAGATGACATAATTTATGAATTAGTTCTCAATATTTACCCCTTCAAAATGACTTTAATTTCTTTTACACCCCGATGAACTACTTGTCAAAGAGAAAAATCTTGTTGCCATTTTTTGTAAGTTTGGAGCCACCATAATTGGACCACCATCCAACTAAAAAAACCAAAGAGGAAAAAAATAATTAAACCAAAGATAGGTAAAAAAAATAATATATGTACTAACATTAATAAAAATAAAAGAAAAAGGATTTACTCGGGTCGAAGTCACGATACACATCCACCTTCTCATATGCCGCGATCGCCATTTAGAACACTGAATTTGTTGACTACACTTAAAAAATGTTGACTGCCTCACCTGACCCGCCTGCTCGCCGCCTGACCCGCCTGCCCACCACCTCCACCCGTCTCGACCACCTGCCCACCGCCGTATAGCTTGTCTCATGTGTAGGCGGCGTGGTCGAGGGGCTTAGGCGGCCACTCTGACCGCCATTTATAACACTGAAGACACTTAACAATTTTGTTTATGAGATAAGCATCAAAATGATGGAGTGCGAGCAATATTCACGGGAAGCTGGGGACCACAAACTATGGTGCAATGAATTATTTGCAATTTGATTCTGTTATTGGCCGTGCCATATTTTGAGTTGAGGGTACTTTGTGGAATTGATTTTTTTATTATGGACTCAGCAAATTATCTTTTAGAAATTTGGCAGGAACCTTTGTAGTGACTGTTTTCAGATTTATAAGAAAATTTTGCCAAATTATCCTGCTCAAACTTCCGTGTAGGACTCATTTCAAGTTCATAGATAATCTTTAAAATGATCTAGTCTGTTTGGATGTTGGTGCTCAATAAGTTTCTTACGTTGAACTACTTTGGCTACTTATGTCCTGCTGATAGTTTGATCTTTCATTCGTGTGAGTGAGCTTATATGTTTTACGTACATTGATGGATTCGAATATCATGTGTTGGTATGTTTATACTCATTCCTTTGAGTGGGGATGCTTGAAATTTGGCATGATTGTACGTCTAGCCTTTGTTTCCTCCTTCCTCTAACTGTTCTATCATGCAGAGAAAATCTCATAATTCATCTCTTGTAATTTTACAAATAGCTAAACTTCCCTTGAGGTGGAGCTAACTAAATTCTAAGTCATAATGATTGGGTATATGCCAAAAAACAGAAGATGCTGGCTTACTTTTGCAGGACAGTGTCAGTTTAGTTATCCTATATTTGGATTGAATAATGACTGTGTTTGGTTCGATTTTACATGGCAGATGAAATGCTAGTTCCTGATTTTGTTGCTGAATGAAGAATTCCTTCAGGGTGGAGAGAAATCTTTCATTCTTGCTTCTTAATTTCATATCAGTTATTACCTCTGATTGCATAAAAATGCTCTGAACTATCCTTCATGGTGGAACCCCAAGTTTACATCTGTTTGTTGTTGGTAAACAATAACATCAAATGTTTTAAGGTGTGTAAAACATGATTTATCTGACAAATAATGCCATGAATTTGCAGTTTTTTTTTTTTTTTTTAACATTTATCATGTCTTTTTCTCTGAGGCTCTCTTTTATGGGGAATAAGATTAAAATATCCACGTTAAGTAAATGTAAAGTACAAGAAATTGGTATGCAAGTCTTTCCGAGTTTGGCTATTGTTCGAAGGAAGATAAATTTGTGTACGTTATGTAATTGTGAGCACAACAAATTCGCGTCTATTTTTCACATCTTTCGGTCACAATCCCAACGGCACAAGTATTTATGAGAAATAGTAACTTGATTAAGCTCAAATTAGGCGACATTTTCTAAGATTAAAAAGCAATGGATTTTGAAGTTAGGGGAGACATGATTCTTTTAAAACAGATCACAAGTTTAATTAAAAAAAAGTTAACTTATTGTCGAATAATTTGTTTCTTATACATTGTTTTTCATTAAATATTTGGAGAACTTGTAAACTCTTNAATAATTTGTTTCTTATACATTGTTTTTCATTAAATATATATTTTTTTTTGTTACAAGGGAGGGGGACACCCACAATAAACATCTAACATAATATTACTCTTCTACATTTTTCATTAAATATTTGGAGAACTTGTAAACTCTTACATAGTTTATATTAAAGTCGTCAAAACAAGCTAGCAGGTGGAGTTAAACTATCATTTGGGTTGGTTTAATAATTTTCAATTGAATCTGCATTTTTTACCGGATGGACTTAGTCGGTTTTTAGTTATATTAGACCGATAACTCGATTTGTCCGGTTTATTTTGACAGTTCTAATTTTTAACTAAATAGTATAAGGTTTTACAAAGTTATATTATTTTGACTTTTCAAGTTTATGAATTGAATTTTATAGTTTATGTTCCCTGAAAGTGTAATTGATTAAAATTTAAAATTTAGACAATAATGCTCAATGATAATATATTTTTATCGAAGACTGAATTTTTTAAAAGAAACAAACAATAATATATATCTCTGACAAAATGTTATATGTAATTATATATTATTTATTTATATTATAAAGAAGATCATTTTAGAAAAAAACTAAATTAGTATGATCACTCCGAAATTGGAAAACAAACTTTAATTTTATTTTATTTATTAATTATTTATGCGATAACTTATTAAAAAAAAATTCGAAAACTTCTCACAAAATTAGGAAAATATTTTTATAATTAATTAAATTAATCTTTTTATATAACTATCTCGATCAACTTGCAATTTTTTTAAAAAAAATTGAAAAATTTGAGAATTCAATAAAACAAGGAAAAAAAATTTAATGTCAAAATCTAAATTTCATTCATTAAACATCATTTATACAAAAAAAAAAAAAAAAAAAAAAAAACCGACCACAAGACGCAACACGTGCATACTATCGACTTAAGTTGTTAATTGATTTTTCCCAAAAGAAACGTGTGTTCGAGAACACGACTCACTCCCTCCATCCACTTTGAAAGGAAAGGCTTTCCGAGTTCTCATCCAAAGCAACAATGGCGTCCAGAGTTCAATCCTCCATACAAAACAGCCTTCGCTTCTTATCTTCATCATCGTCCCCGGATTTCCAAATTTTCTTAAAGTGTCGACCTTTGCGTCCTTCAAGAAACCCCAGATCCAGAACCGCTATCTATTGCACTTGCAGTAATGCCGCGGAACCATTTGTCCTCACTACTCCGCTTTACTACGTAAATGCACCACCTCACATGGGCAGCGCATATACCACCATTGCCGCCGACGCCACCGCGCGCTTTCAGGTATCTTAAGTGGGCTTTTGGTTGAAGAAAAGTGGCAACTTTAAAAAAAAAATTAATTTGCTTATTTCGATCAATAATCAACGTGTGTCAGCTGCTCAATTTTATGGACTTGCTGTTTGCAACGCGTATCAGTGCAGGATTGCCTTTTGGATTTCACCAAGTCCCTCTTACCTGATTGGATATTTAGTTGAAGGCCTCCCTCGCTTTGCACTATATTGGCCAATACGACAACTATTTTTTGGCTCACTGCTGGACTGAAGCATTTGAGACTCTTGATAATATAGCTTAGTATCAAGGTTCTAGTACTATTCTAGTATTGTACTAAAACATTTGAGGCCTATAGACACAATCTCTCTGATGTTTCATCGAGTTTACTTTGGCACTCATTGATGAGCTTCCTTAGCTGAATAGTTGACCGACACATTCATACCTAGAATATTTAGTTGCTAGCCTCCATTCTCGGGTCTCTTGTCTGCACGCTAGTTGACCCACTTTTTTAACCTATTTTATTGTAAAAGCAACAGCATGCCATATTTTTTGAGGGGCGGGGATGGATAGGTAGATTATGCTGTTAATGTTTCTTGAATATTCAATGAATCTTAAGAAGTTAAACAAGAATCAAATTTGTGAATCCAGTTGTCAGCAAATATCACGTGCGAAAGCAGTCTGTCAGAGAAAACAATTGAGTGACATGCTCAATCATATGCTTTACCTGTTTTTTTTATCCATGAGATTCATTACACTCTTGATAGTATTTTAAAAAACTACCAGTTAACGATAATTGAAGTTATTGTTCTACATATAGTGGTGTGGATAACGGTCCTGAATACAATAGTATATTTCTTTCTCAGAAAGTGAGAATTGTTTTCAAAATCCATAAATGGTGAATGCGATCAGAATAGATTATTTCTGTGGGTGTTTTTTTTATTGCAGAGGCTTCTTGGGAAAAAGGTTATATTTATAACTGGCACTGATGAGCATGGAGAAAAGATTGCTAATGCTGCAGCTGCCAGTGGTTCCAGCCCTAGTGAACACTGTGATTCCATTTCACTGGCTTATAAAGCACTATGGAGAGAGGTATATTCCTTTTCATATTTGATTATTGTGAATCTTCAAGTGGTTATGCTGTTATCTTTGATTTCCTGCTTGTTATTCATTCATTGTGGCAGTTAGACATCAGTTATGACAAGTTCATCCGTACAACTGATCCAAAACATGAAAACATTGTGAAAGAGTTCTACTCTAAGGTTCTTGCCAACGGTGATATATATCGTGCTGACTATGAAGGATTATACTGTGTTAATTGTGAGGAGTACAAGGTATTCTCCTGTGTTGAGACAAGTGTTTATATTGTTGTTTCCGTTCTCTGTCTTGTAAGTATCATAATCTGTCATTACCTGTTCTCTGGGCCATAATTATTCGTATTTCAAGGATAGCAGCTTGCTCGAATTTATATGAACACGGGAAGGAAAAAATGACAAGGGGAAGGTCATGAAGTAGTGATGAAACCGAAGAGCAGAAGAGGATGACCAATATAACTTTGATTTAAGTGAAGAACATAGAAAATTGGTATTTAGTGATATGATTAAGGAATATGTATAATATCTGATTGTGTGTAGTCTCATGAAGATGTTTTGAATGCATTATACCTTTCTGGATAATCAAATAGTTTATGATGTTAGTTATGATTGTTGTATGCAATCAAGAAATGAGAAACTCCATTGTACTGTGGTTGAAAATCAATTTGTGAAGACGGAATCCAGTTTGTGTGGCATAGTAGTTTTGAACCAGTTCATTCAGTCACATCATGGATTTTACATGGATTTTTTTTATGCCGTTTCTTCAGTGAGCTAGTTTCCCCTTGAAATTTTGCATTAAATGTCTGCAGGATGAGAAGGAATTGTTGGATAATAATTGCTGTCCCATGCACCTGAAGCCATGTGTCCAAAGGAAGGAAGACAATTATTTCTTTGCCCTTTCAAAGTATCAAAAGAAATTAGAAGACGTTTTGACAGATAATCCAGATTTCGTGCAGCCGCCGTTTCGTTTAAATGAGGTGCTCTAAGATAAATTTTGCAATATTTCTTTTATATCATAAAGACATTAATTTGTAATTTTAGACTTGTTAGATGCTAGGCAAGAAAAAAATGTTATTTTAGACTTATTATTATGCATTATTACTTCATTGATTAAGATATTGATATATTTTTTTTAGAAATTACGTTATTTATTAAATAAATATTTGATTAATGCATCACTTTGTAGTGAATGATAGTCTAAGGGTGGGTAACTCATTGAGTTACATAGAAATTGTTTAGCTATGATGAGAATAAAATATAAATTTGCAGTGAATTTGACATATTTTAGTTTCAGACTTCTAAGTTGACAGGGTAATTGAATCTTTTTGAACAATGCTTTGGTCATTACTGAAATTTTTATTTCATGACAAATACAGAATTATACAGGTGCTTAACACATTGTGGCATGCACCAAGTTCTATTACATTCAGTCTAGAAGTATTCCTTAAAGTTTGGGAAAAAAATTAGAGGTTAGAAGAATAGTGCTATTTGTGATTGAAACTTCTAGAATATGACGTTTTAGTGAATTACAAGGAATACCACAAATTCTTTGTTTAGCTAATTTATATATTGCAAGCGCATTATGTCATTTTGGACTAATGTCATTGTGATTAAGTTTTGTAGTTCCCTTTCATATTTTTTGTTCTGCACCATGTAACTGAATTGCTCCTGCTTTTGCAATATTTACATTTGATTCAGCAATGTCTGTGATGATTCTTTTCGAGGTTTGGTTGATAACTTCACTTTCTGGTATCATGACTGCTGTAAAAACACTCCCAGGTGCAAGGTTGGATCAAAAGTGGCCTGATAGATTTTTCGATTTCCCGGTCATCTGTGGATTGGGGCATTAGAGTGCCAAATGATTCTAAACAGACTATATATGTCTGGTTTGATGCTTTGTTGGGGTAAATTTACTTCATCCTATGTTGTGTACTAATCTGGTTCTCTATAATTTTGTCAAATTTATGTTATAAACAAAATGATGGAGTTCAATTTGTTTTTTTGTCTTACTATATTGCTCTACTCGTGATCTTCTTGTATCTTCTTCTGTTCTTCCCTCAATTTGATTTCTATCATAAGTTTTCCCATTTTTCTTTTTTTATTTCTTCTTTATTTTTTGTAAATTGTTATGTATTCATATTTTCTTATGGCATGTCAATCATATCTTTTCTGATTGCCGGATTTGTCCTCTCATTATGTTAAAATGATTAAATATGTTCAGATATTGACCAGAATTCTGTAATTCTTCTTGAATACAGCCAACCTTGAATTTTCCACTGTGAATCTGCTTTGGCTTTGAATTAAGCAGAACCTAGTCCCTCCTCAGGCAGCTGAACTGTTAGAAAATTACACTTTCAGGACTATTGAACTAGGAGCCTCTACATGCAAAGGATTAGGAACTGTGGGTTACCCATTTTTCACTCATTGGGAAAGATAAAATATGATAAGAATTTATTGAGTATAGTTTTAGAATTATATACTGAGAAAAATGAATGGATTTTCTGCATACAGCCTTACTGGTTGGTGGTTGTGCTGGCTGTGCTAAACATTCCGGGAAAATAATGGTGGAAATGTCTTGATATGAGCGAAAATATAATGTGTTATTGTGCCTCAATGGACTGGGTTTTGATAAAATAGACATTATTTATCTATATTCAATGAGGTATATTATCAAGTTTTACTTATAAATGACATGTAATGATATCACACCATTCAGTTGGTCAAGCTAGTAAGGCTACTGTTTATATGTCTGTGTACCTTTTAAAGCCTTGTATTATTCCGAGTCAAGATCTGCATAAATAAATTTTGCAAAAGATTGGTTAACCAAGGAAAAATCCTCTTTTAGCCAGCAAGTGTTTTTAAATGATAAATTTGCAGTTATAATTTGATATTCTAATGTTCCATGTGGTGTGTTGTACAATTAACATACTTCGTCCACTTTCTTTGCTTTGTTTATTCATATTCATGTGATAAAAATGTACCTAACTCTATTCTCTTTTTCTGTCTAGCAGTTACATATCTGCTCTTGCAGAGGAAAATGATCAACAACCTAATCTACAAACTGTCATTTCTTCAGGTTGGCCTGCATCACTGCACTTGATTGGTAAGGTATAAGCGCTAATTCCTTCGTTAATGGAATCTGGTACCTGCATCCATTTACTTTTTCCTCATTTACTGAATGGAATTTGAGATGATGAAAAACTAGCTCTGAATTTTACTTGGTTTGTTTGTCAAAATTCAGTTACACTTCATTTTGAAATGGATGTCTTTAAATAGATGGTTCTGAAACTCTGGATGAAGCTTGATATATGGGGGTGCTTCGACAGTTGTGCCTTTTTATGTTTATCTTTTCTGCGTTTTGAGTGAGGTTTTAGCCTCATATTGTCCGTAATGAATGAAGACTTCTATCCTAATTGGTCAAAAAGTGTGGTTGAATTAATTAAATCCATCATCTTCATATTGTGGCGATGGTTGTAATAAGTGTCTGATAAATATTATGCAGGACATATTACGGTTTCATGCAGTTTATTGGCCTGCGATGTTGATGTCAGCTGGACTAAGCCTCCCAAAGATGGTTTTTGGCCATGGATTCTTGACAAAGGTATACGAGTCAGTCCCAATGGTGTTTCAGTTTTTTCTTCGGGTTATATTACTTTCTAACACATTATTATTTGTTGAAACAGAAGATGGAAAAAATACAGTCGTTTTGCATCGTCTTTTTGAAATAAAATGCGTAAATATGTATTGGATTTTAAAAAAAAATTTGAGGAAAATTTAGATGGAAGTATCACACAATTGTATATAGACATTATTGACTTTCTTCATGTTTAAGACTCCATAAATAATAAAAAAAATTCAAAAGAAAAATAATATTTTAGATAAGGAATTGCGTTCAGCATTTTAATGTCATAGATGTCAACATCAATTGGTTTCAACTTTCAATATACTTTTCACAATCATATTTTCAAATTAGAAAGTATCTCAATCACTTGCAAGAAACTAATGAAACATGCTTTCAAAAATAACAAAACATATTATCGTATTCCAAAATTTTCTCACAAGAAGTATACTTTCAAAGAAATCTTTCAGAAATTTTGAACTGGAAATTACAGAATGTCCAACAAAAGCAATATATGCTTCCATCTAATCATTTTTCCTGGAATAAATAGTATTTCAAGTTAAGATCCAAGCATTGCATATAATCAACCTAAATCACTTGCCTAATGCATTGAATTTGTTCAATTTATTGTATTCTTGAATTCCATATCGTGAAATGCCCCAAGGATTCAATACTGTGATGATTATCGACGTGAACTTTTTCTATATGTCTGCTAATAATCTATGTAGTCTCATTTAGGTTCCCATTTATAATCCTCGTCTGAATCTGAGGGATGTTGTGCACTTAAACAAAATACTCATCATTATGCATTTGTTCATATATAACTCATGTTTGTAATTCTTATTTAATTTAGAAATGCTTTTATTTTTTAGGATGGTTTGAAAATGGGAAAATCATTGGGAAATACTCTTGAACCGACTGATCTGGTACACAGATTTGGACCTGATGCAGTCAGGTACTTCTTCCTTAAGGAGGTGGAATTTGGTAGTGATGGGGACTACTCAGAGGACCGATTCATCAATATTATTAATGCACATCTTGCAAATACTATTGGTACTTTATCGTCCCTGCCATAAATAAATTTATTAGTCACATTTCTAATCAATTTTTTTTAGATGCCCACACAGTAAAATGATAACATGACAATGACTGCACAGCTATTGAGATGAACTCGGGTGAACTTAATTTGGTTATTTATGTTTGATCGTCAATTAGTTGATTCCAAGAACCTTTGTGCATGGATAAATATGTTAGAAGAGAGCTTACATATTAAAATACTGGAAGAGTAGATACAGTTCATTGGAGGAGAAATATAATGAATCATTTGGAAGAATTCCTTTCATTGATAAAATTAGAAAAACATTTTGAAGTTGATGGACTGCTTAACTCGCTGCCAATGTTTATTTGTAAGCCCTTTATTCAGTTGATTAGGGTTCCATGTGAATCTAGATTGGAATCATGGTTTCAAAATTTTCACACATAATGGGAAACTTAGGAGGTGAATATTTTGTACTAATCTCAATAATGTGCTTAAAAAAAGGATAAATTTTCAACTGAATATGTTGAAATTCGAAATTCTAATTTATTCCATGTTTATTTGGAAAATACTTACTGATAAATTCAAATTTACTTGACAGTAGATGATCCGATGTAAATGGTTTTAGGATTTCTCTGCTTCGTTGATCAATATGTCATAAATTATTGATAACTGTATACATCCACTTATCTGCTAAAATTTTTCACTTCAACTGTACCTTTCATCTTAGGTAACCTACTTAATCGGACGTTGGGACTTCTGAAAAAGAATTGTCAATCAACTTTTGCAGTTGATTCTATTGTTGCCGCAGAAGGAAATATGTTCAAGGATACCGTGGAGAGGCTGGTAAACTTCCCATCAAAAGTTTCTATTTTGTTGGGATTTTAGGAAAATGGGGAACAAAATAGTCCTAATGCCTTGACACTGTTAATTCCTTCTCTTTTTAGAATATGCATACAACTATTGTCAAACTTTGGTTTACCTATGGTTGTCTGGGTGATATAATTAACGAGCTTTACCCGTTGCTTAGGCAATAGGCTTAATACTTGGGCGACTTGTTAAAAAAAATTATGAAACTAATTATATTATTTAGAAGATGACAAGATAAAGAAATTGAGCTTATCTTTGCTAACCATGCTTTTATTATTTTTATTTTTTTCATTTTTTACAGTTCTTATTTTGTGTTTATCTGACACCAATCACAAAGAGCAATAATGCACACATGCACAAACTTTTCCATGTGTTGCATAATTGAAGTATTACTTTAAATTTGAAGTAGGAGATATGTTGCCTTGGTGGCAACATCTAGGCGCTTGAGTGGATAACTAGGTGTTATAATGACTTCCTAGAATATTAGGCTGAGCGTTTCCTGCTTGAGCTCTAAGATATATGTTAAACATTTTGTCTGGTTAACTAGGATTTCCTGCATCCACTTTTTTTGAAATTTATTCTAATTACTGATGCTTCCAGTTTGAAAATCATAATCCCAACATCTCCTGTGACAAAACTTCATATTTGCCTACCTTCCTTGATGAAAATCTAATTTTTTTCCTTAAAATAACATTTAGTTAGTTATATTCAGATTCCTTAAGATTTGTTTATATCTTCTGATGTTATAAAGAGTTTTCATTTACTTAGATTGATGTTTTAGTTGAATGATGTTTATTGTGTTTGAGTTTTGGGGTTTCATATCAGGTGGTATCAGAGCATTGGTTAGGTATCTGAGTGGTCTAGGGAATTTGAATGGTGAATTGTTTGTGTATGTTTCCTAGCTAGAGTTTTACCCTGTTTAAGTGGTTGTAAGTTAACCGTGATTGTTTTTATGCATAGGGGAACCCCCTACAAAGAATTATTGAATGTACTGTCCATTATTGCATTTTAATGGACTAGTTGGAGATTAACTTGAAACATATGTAACGTGAGTCATACAGTGAAACATGCATAATTGTCTCATCCCTCCAAAACATTCTTTAAGTGAGCTTCAAAGCTCGAGTTTTCATTGTTTTTTTGTTTTATTGACTTTTATCAACTTGAATTTAGCTAAGAAATTAGATTATCGGAACCTAGAAGGCAGTTACCTGATCCTTTTAGAAAGCAAAAGGCTATAAATCTTTGTGTTAATGGAATTGATTTTAGTTGATGATGTCATTGATTTAGCAGTACCTTTGGTTGCCAGTACCAAGGAGATACATTGATCTAACTTTGACTTCCATACATTGAAGGTCTACAAATCCCGGACCCACTATGAAAATTTAGAAATTTCTTCAGCTTGTGAGGCTGTGCTAGAGATTTGTAGTGCTGGAAATGTATATATCGATGAAAAAGCACCATGGTCTCTATTTAAACAAGGAGGTTCGGCTTTTGAAACAGCCGCCAAGGTATCTTTATGTGCAAATGTGTCTGTGCGCATGTATGTATATGAGAGAGTTTATAATGTTTATTCCTGCTTTGTATAAATGATTTCTTGCTTTTGTAATTGTGGATAGGACCTAGTAATTGTTTTGGAAGCAATAAGGATCGTAGCAATCGTTTTATCTCCAATAACTCCAAGTTTATCTTCAAGAATATACACTCAGCTTGGTTTTTCTGAAGATCAATTCAATGGTGTCACCTGGGTAAGTCTTTATTCCTCTATAAACTCAAATGCAGCATTTCTTTAAAATAACGATCCTATTATGCCTTCATTGTAGATTTAGGACTCGGAGGATCTTGAATGAAATAGGGCTGTTGTGTGTTACCCAATACCATTTAACTCCGATTTATAATAAACTTGAGTTACAAATAATTGTAGAAGTACCCCTTGACAGCTAAAATAGGAATATCTGCTAATAGGTAATTACATGGATTTACATAATTAACCCCTTTTCCTAAATTCTCATGATTTACTCCTTAAATTTACACATGTCAACATTAATACTTGGTTTGATTATTGCTACAGAGTGATACCAGATGGGGCGGGCTAAAGCAAGGTCATGTCACGGCTGAGCCAAAGCCTGTTTTCGTGAGAATCGAGCTTCTGACCGAAGAAAACAATGTAGGTGGTGAATTTCAGAAAGCTAACAAAAAGATCGAGAGGCAAAAGACTCGAAAAGTGGTTGAAGCCTAGAAATATATGCATGTTTTTCCCCAAGATATGAGATCAATCGCTTAGTTCGCAGGGTGTGGAAAAACATGACTAGCAAACTGTATTATTTAAGGTTAAAATAAGTAAACTAGCCAAGTCAAAATATGTGTAAAAAAAAATTAAAACCGGTTTCATCAAATCAATTAAATTTAATTCAATTCAATCACTTGATTCATTTAAACCTGAATTACTTAATCGGGTTAAATCGGTTACTAACTTACATTCATATTCTGAGTCCAAAATATTTGAAACAAATTTTAATCTAATCTCTGAAAATGTAAACTCTAAAGTTCTTACTAAATCTCGAGTTCTTTCTTATATATACATGTATATCGTTCGTACAAACTACCTGAAACTCGACCTCAAAAGTCGTGTTTCTAAGATCATGTTTATAGTTGTCTGATCCAATTTATGTGTCTAAATAATGTGTGGCCGTTTAAATTTTAGTTAATGTATGCTTCCTATTGTTGAAAATCTTTTAAAAACTAAAATTTGATTTTTAATTAATAGTGATACAAATAACACAGTTTTAATTTTGATGATACCAAAAAATGTATTTTGTTCGATCTCTTAAGCTCAATCCTTATTCATGATATTAAACGAGTCAGGATGAACTTTAAAGCATATATGAGTTGAGCTGAACTTCAATATAAATCTGCACGGACAAACAAAGATTAGAAGACGCCGAAATTATTTTTGGCGTAGCTCCTCCGATATTTAAGTCAGTACTAGGATATAACTTAAGTATATGATAAGCGTAGTGCTAGTGATAATAATGAATGAATGTGTAAAAGCATGAAAGATATATGATATTTATAGAGTTGAGAGAAGTAAGATACCTTGTAGGAGAAGAACTCTTAGTGAAACAAGTTTCGAAATACAGTGATATTTTTTTCTGATCTAACTTTACCTTTATCATATTATAAAGTTTTAATGTATCGTGATACGTTGGAGTTTTTCCTTTACAAGAATTTTAACCGGATATTTTGCATTAGTATGACTATGTAAGTATTCACCGCCATAGTTACTTGATTGAGCTCGGCTCGGGCGATCATGCTCTTAGCTTGATTGCTCGAATCTTTTTGTAACGTGTGACCTATTTTCTGAGTAGAGAATAACTCTGACTTTGTGTAAGATTCTGGGCTCGGGTAAAAAATGATTCGGGTCAGCTATACGGCAGTATCAATAATACCTTCTTCTTTTTGTTCTAAATAAAGTACGAGTTTTAGACCAAATATTTGGACCTAGACACGGCCGACCCAAGTAAAATCTATTGATTATAGACTTGTTTTTCGTTCCAATTTGTGTAAATTCAAGCTAGAGCCGAGCCGCACAAATGGAAGGTCAAAATCCTGATCCGCACACATTGTGTTTCTTCTAGATTTATATTTATTTGGATTGTATCGGAGCCGATAATATCAACGATCAGAATTTTGATATGTATGCTTCTTTTCTGGACCATTGATATTTGTATGAATGGTTGAGATCTCATTCCCGTTTACGTTCTCGGCATCTGTCGACTTCACTGCCAAATCTGGGTTGTCATATTATTTTTTACCATGAGTTTGTGTGATCATCATAGCATTCCTATAAATAGGGGTATTCCTATGCCATTTTCGCTTTCTTTCTTTCCGAGACATTATTATGTCGAATTATCTAACCATTCTCGAGCAGAATTTAGTAAGTTTTTCTTTATTTCTTAAAATTTCTATTCTCGACCCTAGGATAGTCAATGAGGTAGCCGAGGAGGCAGACGCTGAGATAGCTGAGCAGATAGGTGCTACGTCCCCCTCCCATAACTTCTCGATTTCCGAGCAAGATAGCCTCCATGCTCGGAGGGTTAAGGCCAAGGAAGCTCAGATGAGGTTAGTCGGAATCCCTTGGTATGAGGTAGTTGGGTCTTATTCAGACCACCAGAAGGGGGGGGGGTGAACTTAGGGAGAGTTCAGGCATGCCAGCAGGTTTCGGCCTGCACATTCCTGACATAGATGACCGAGCTAACAACCCTACTGAGGGTTTTCATACTTCTTATACAGACAAAAAAAAAATGGAGTCTTCGGTTTTTTGTCCATCATCTAATCCAAAAAATGTGTAAACATTATCAAGTATGTCTGAGCCAATTGGCTTCTAACTCATACTCTACTCTCATTTCTTTAGGTTTTATTTTCGGGTACTTTAGGATCCTTATTAGTGTAGCTCTTATTTTAAAAAAATTTAGTATTAAGAGAATCGCTCCGAGCTGATTCTACATCAACACCCTTATCAAATATCAATTTTTGAGGGGAACCCCACTTCTCATAGATGGTGGCTGAACAAATATTTGTTCGTCCGATCTCCTTGGGTCTGTAAAATGGACTGTGTCGAGGAGATTATTGCTCGGCCAACTCCCGACCTCGAACATATCCTTGCCCTCAAAAATTTCCTAGCCACCATGTCAGTGAAATACGATGTGCACTGTCACTTCGGCTTTTGTAAGAAAAGAGTCAAGATAGAGGGGGATGTAGGTGAGGCTCGGGTCCCTGTCTCACATTGTTGTTTTTGTTTTGTAGCCTCTTTAGTATTTTCTTTTTTTGAGCCTAACTTATGTATTTCCCATGTAGACGACAGAATCATGAGGGCATAGATATTTAAGGAGTTGAAGCGAAAGAAGGTCGAGCAAGCTGATCCTTTGAGCAGTCTTCCCCCAAGTCTACAGAAAAAGAAGAAAGGCCCCACACCCTCCGCATAGAAGGTCATTCCTTTCAGGGTCGGGGGGGTCTTCATCTGAAAATAAGGAGCTCGAGGGCTTCTCCATGAAGGAAACTCAGGATGTGGAAAAGAGCCCTATGGTCGAGGTGTGATACTCTATGCAGAGCTCCCCAACTCGGGTCAAGAGGTTGATATATGGCCCGAGGTATCACTCCTCCAGAATCCCTCGGACCCGATTACACTAGACTTTAAGAAAACCTTGATTTCTGACATCGACCTATGGTTAGTGCAAAGAACATCCAATCAGGAGGTGAATAAAAAATGTCCCTTGCCTTTCTCCAGATAAAAAAAACTTTTTTTGCACACTTATTTTATATTATTTCTCATGCAGGCATGGATTTTGCTAGGGAGCGCACCCTTAGCACAGACTTATCCAGCCAGACTCATCGGAAGGACATTGATGATGTTTGGGCTCGGCATGCGGAGCTCAAGTAGGAGCTTCGAGCCTCTGAGACTTGGGATATTGAAGACAAGGTGTCTCTCATGACCGAGTTGGAGGCGCTTTGGGAGGAAGCTTCCTTGGCTTCTTGGAGCAGGCCTAGTTGACGAAGGAAAATCTTGCTTTGGTGAGTAAGCAAAAAGGAAGAATTCGTAGAGTCCAAAGAGTTCGAGGCACTCTGTTGGGGCAAAGCACTAGAGTACTTCGAGCAAAGTTTCTAAGGCTGCTTGGCTCAATTCCGAGCCAACGACTATTCTGAGGCCGAGGACCCAGTTCCTTTCTTCGATGTAGAGAAGACCCTTGGGACATGCTTGAGGAGGTAAAGGTCTCTGGACAAGAGAAAGAAACTAAAGTGGGGCTCGAGAATGCCGAGGATTCATTGTCTTTTTTTTTTTTTTTTGTACCTTCTGTTTATGTTTTATAATTGTAATAGATATGATTTATGTTTTAACGAAATGACTTTTATCTTTAAGTTTTTGTCTTGAACTCAAGCCAAGCAACCATGTCTAATAAGAGTTTGGGCCGAGTACTTAATCATGGAAAACAAATGAAATGTTTAAAATTTAACTAAATGTTGTAATCATACTCCGAGCAAAGCGTCTATCCGAGAAAAACATGTGTTGGGTAAGCTTGCATGATTGAGAGTACAACTGAGATTGGTGATCTTCTGAGAAGTTCTCTTGCATCAAACTGTTGACATTACGCCGCTTGATCTGATTGGGTAGGTGGACCGTAAAAGAGTGACATCAAATCTTAACGGATAATGTTGTCTCAGTTGGGGACAAGGCCGAAAATAGAGAAATTGTAAGACTGATCTCTAAGGTATATGAGACTGCACCAGCTGATAGACACGAACCTCCTCGAACTCATTGGCTTAATAGCCCAACACATTAGCACCCAAGTAAGTGCATTCTACAATATCATAAGTATAATAAAATAAAGTTATGCTTTGGTTAAGAACTATAGATTTTGACCTAAAGATAAGCACTTGGTCTTAACAACTGGTATCAGAGAGAGGTGGTAGGTTCAAGTCTCCCAAGAAGCATATTTCAATACTTCTTGGGAGGGTGGATGATGGATTAATCATGCATGAGTGAGATTAGTACTGAATGAGTGACCTTCAGAGAAGTTTTCTCGCATCAAGCTGCTGATGATGCGCCACTTGATTTGGTTAACTAGGTGGGCCATAAAAGAGTTACAATAGATTTTAACGGGTATTACTATCTCTACCGAGGACATGGCCAATGGTAGGAAAAGGGTAAGATTGATCTCTAAGTGATAAGAGAAAACACCAGCAAATAGATACGCACATCCCCGATTACATGGGCCTAACAACCTGACTCACTAACACCGAAGTAGGTGCACTCTGCGCTGTCACAAGTATAAGGAAATAAAGTTACGTTTGACTAACAACTATAGATTTTGACCTAGTGGTAAGTGCTTGATCCTAAAAACATGAAATGTTTAAAATTTCACTAAATTTTGTAATCATACTCTGAGCAAAACATCTATCTGAGAAAAACATGAAAAGTTTAAAATTTCAAATGTTTGTAAAGAATCAAAACTTGTAATCCACACAGGATGTTCATCCGATCACGACATAAGATTTTTACCAATTGCCCAACAAAGTTTGGCTTGTGGGGTGCCGATGCTCGACTTTAAAATATGCTAAGCTTCGTGGGCTCCAATTGCCGAGCTGGTCTGACTTTTCTAATTTTTCAATCTTCGCCGGACTTTGAGTGCTTAGATGGCTACACTTTTGTAATTTTCCAAGCCTCGTTGGACTTTGAGTGTCAAGATGGTCAGAATTTTGTAATTTTTCAACCTTCGTTAGACTTTGAGTGTCGAGCTTGATGGGCTTTTGTAATTTTTTAAGTTTTGTTGGACTTTGAGTATCGTGCTGGTCGGACTTTTAATTTATCGAGTTTCATTGGACTTTGAGTGATGAGTATGTCGGATTTTTGTAATTTGCCAAGCTTCTTTGAACTTTGAGTGTCGAGCTTGTCTGAATTTTGTAATTTGTGCCAAATTTTGTTGGAATTTGAGTAAGTTTTCTTCCCGAAGACGTTCTTGTTAAATGGCCAACAAGTGTTTTTCAAGTCTAATTTTCATAATTATTCTAAATAAAATAATCATCTGGTTAGAATGTGAACCATAGTAATAAAGAGTATCATTAAACCGAGCCAAAATAATAAAACTTAGAAAAAAATTAAATCTGAGAAAACAAGAAGGCGGGTAAAACTAAAAAAATTATCGGACTGGCTAACTTGATGTTCGAGTCTCCTAGGAGTAATATTTTTTGAGATGAAAAGCATTCCAAGGTCGCTTAGTCACGTCATTCCTTCAACATCTTCCAGGTAATTTGGTAATATACCAGCCTTTTCCATGATCTTGAACGACCCTTCATATTTAGGATTCAATTTTCCTCTTTCTCTATGCCATTGAATTTTTTTCATCACTAGGTCTCCCAACTCAAACGATCGAGGTTCGACCTTTTTATTATAAGCTCGAGCTATTCTCTTGCGATAAGCACTGAGTCAATATATGCTCGGTTCTCCTTTTTTTTCAAAAAAATTGATTGTGTTTTTCTAACACGATAACTTAGAACAATTATTTTTCTCCAATTTGCTCGATATTACCGCAACTGTACGATTCAAATTTTAATATAGTATAAAAAGTACGAGTATCGTCCCACAAAGATTGATACACGACAATTTTACCTCAAGCGCAATTCTTTAGTTAACTTGAAAGAAATGGTGAAATTTATTAAACTAAATTAAAAGTCAAATAAAATAATTCAACAAACACAATATAAATAATTTAAATTAAAATAATAAAAAAAAACAAGTGTTAAGATTTTAGTTCACATAACTTTGATCTTTTCTGATGATTGAATTTCAATTTATAAGCAATGATTTTGACGAGATTCCTTAATCTATGAATATATTTTGCAGGGCTATATTAATATAATCAACAAAATACAATAACAAAGTTTCATTGTGTCATTTAACAATTGTGGTGGCATTAATGAACTATGTAATTCTATAGCTTTCGAATTTTTGTCTTATCAACATATATCAAACCTCATATGTCTATGCAAGCTGTAGATCCATAGATTATATTATCCTATATTGTTATGAAATCTCCTCTCAATCTCAATTATAACATATAAAATCATTTCAAATTGATCATACTCAAAAGATACAATAAACACAATAACATCAAGTATGCTTAAAAATAAAATTCGATCTTCCAAAAAAAATCAAAACATAGATGTTTAGGGTAGGATTCCATAAATCCGAAATAAAAGAGAGAAAAATAGTAAGTGGTGTTGATTTTTAGTTCTTCTCTTTCTTTTTTGTCGTGCGGCTGCTTCTCTTCCTTCGACTCTCTCCCTCTTGCTGTAGCTTATGGTGTATCCACGGCTAGTTTTATTGCTTCCTTTTATATGCATATTAGAGTCCACAAAACTCTTCTTTCCTTTTCTTGGCCCGAAAAATATCCTCGCTTATTTATTTTTTCTTTCACGTGGTGCTAAGGCGGTAATTTTTTAACGCCCAAGAATGCTATGTTCTATCATTTTTTTCCTGCAGGATGCACTGGGATGCTTCGTTCTGTCCTAACTTTTTTCCTTTATGTTGTGCTGTTTTTACTGTCCAATTGCAGCACATTCTGCCCAAATATGTAAAGATTTATTCAGGTTGTCTTGGGCCATTATATTTCTATAGACCCTAGCATGACCTTTGTTGCTCGGTTTTTGCTCAACTACCTTGAGTTCGTATTTTTCTATTTTTTATAAAACAACTAACTCGAGTGAGGAGTGACCAAATTACACAAATTATGAAATAAATGAATAAAATACAGAATCGACACAACAAAACCATACAACAATGCACTCGTAAAAAAAATATTTCAACACGTAAAATTGACACCTATCACAAATCCAAGCCCATGAACTATAGATTGTCATTGTCCGAGCCATAATTCATTATATGTACACTGTTTTGATCGATTTCTACTTGTAGGACAGACTCCGAGCCGTACACCATGCTATAAGAAGTTTTCCCTGTCCCAGTTCGCTCGGTGGTGCGATAGGATCATAGGACACTCGGGAGCTCGTCCACCAATTTTCCTTTGGTCGATCTAAGCCTGACCTCTAGTGTTTGTACAATTGATTTGTTAGTGACTTCCACTTGCCCATTACTCTGCGGATAAGCTACTGAAGTGAATATATGCTCGATTTTCATTTCTCTACATCATGCTTGTACTTTAGCACCACAAAACTGCCTTCCATTACAAGAAATGAGTCTTCTCGATATACCGAAGTGAAAAAAATTATTTTTCCAAAATAAGGTTAGCACTTCATTCTCTGATATCCGACCAAACAATTCGGCTTTTACCCACTTAGAAACTTAATCCACAAACATAATTAGAAATTTCCTTTGACCTATTGCCATAGAAAATGGTCCAACAATATCCATGTCTTATTGATAAGAAAGGCAAGCTGAGATGACAACTTTCACTAGTTGGTCGGTTTCCATGGCATATTAGCATATCGTTGGTAGCTCTGACACTTTTTCATTACAACCATTGCATCCTTTTTCATAGTAGGCCAAAAGAATCTAGTCAGCGTGGCCTTTCAAGCTAGAACTGTGCTACCCAAGTGATTTCCACAACATTTTTCATAAATTTCTTGTAAAACATAACCTACTTCTTCACCTCATAGACACTTCAACAGAGGTCTAGAAAAAGATCTCTTGTACAATACTTTGTCCTAGAGAACAAAGCACAGAGTCATTCTCTTAGTTTCTCATTTTCTTTTTTGCTCAATTGGGAAATTTTTGTAAAGTAAATTTTGGAAAATTTCGTACCTCCAATCACCTTCATTTTTCTCGACCACTATTTCCTTTGTGTGCTAAACATGATAAACAAACTCCTGTCTGATGACATCCGAGCTGAGAGGTCGAGCAAGGGAGCTAGTCATTTTTGCCAATTGATATGTCTTTCCATTTTCAGTTCGAGAAACATGTTGCGTAATCAATTCAACTAAGGCCTCCCCTTCTCTTTCTTTCACTATTCTCACCTAAAGCAGGTTGATCTCTTTTGTATTTATTTATTCAACTTGACATGTGGGAAGGACTTACTCTCCTAGTGGCTCGGCTTGGTCTTGCTCCCTTATGCACTATTCCTCCCCACTCAAAAAAGCTCACTTGCGCAAAGTTTCAAACTTGAGTTGGGCCAGATTGAGGACCTAGACATACTTGATCATTTTATTATTTTTTCACTTCAAAATTTATATTGCTTTGTAGAATCACAGCTGGAAAACCGAGTAGAGGATGGCTTAGGAAACTCCCTTCTCTGAGCGGCTTTAGCGAATGTATCAAAACAATGAAAAATATCTTATATTTATAGAATTAAGAGGAGCTAAATGTCTTTTAAGAGAAAAACTATTAGTGAAACAAGTCCTTGAAGTACTAGATTCATTCTAACATGACTATATCTTTAACAAATTATAAATTTTAAATGTATCATGTTATCATTATATTTTTCCTTTACATTAATTTTAGCCCGATATTTTGTATTGAGAAAGATTTTTTGATAAAAAAAATAAATATTGATTAGTTTTATCTCAATTTGTATTTTTTTATGTGTCATTAGAAAAATACAATTTTGAGATTCAAATCTCCTGAAACTTTCATAAATTCGAAGTAATCAATAATTAATGGTTCAAATTTGTCGGCGGAAAATCCACATGTGATTTCACAATAGAAAAGCGAGAGAATTTTTTTGTATTAATAGGACTATGTATTCAATGTCATAGTTGCTTGATTGAGCTTGGCTCAGCTAATCATGCTCTGAATTCAGATGTTCGGGCATCTCCATCTTGTGTGATCTATTTTCCTGAGTAGAAATAACTCGTAATCCGTGAAACGAGCTCGGATGAATCGTGCGACCAGGTAACTGTACGTGATATCAAATTTTGAAGTGCGAAATATTATATATTTTAAAGGCAGTGAGTCCAGACAAAAAACCATTGTGCTGAAACAAATACATTTAGATTTCAATTCTAGTCATTCATACATACTACATCTTTTAAACCAAATTTAAGTAATGTTTGCAAATAATTCCAAAAATAAATATAAACTTTTCCACACAAAAACAATTAACTTAATAAACTAAATATGTCTGCTTCAGTGAGACATGCCATTTTTAACTACGGCCGGTAGTTCATTAAGTTTTACATAGTTAATATCTACAATACTTAAAAACAATCAATTTTAACTGTACATAAAACGATAAAAAAAAAAAAAAAATTTGAAAAAAGTTTTTTACAAGTAAAAGGAAAATTTCTATTGGTACCAAATTTATACTCGTTAAAAATACCACATTTTTGCCATTACCTCATTCAAATCTTATAATAAATAAGAAACTTCCTAATGCATAATTTAATAAATCAATTCCTTTAGTCTTTTTATAATATTCATGTAACACACGACTTATCCATAAAATAAGCCTCAACTTCACAATTTCAAGAAATAAAAGAGTATAATTATCAAAAGTAATCCAACAAACTCCACAGCTTCAGCTGAATATTGGTGCTTCGACCAATGCACTTCTTCAACTGGATCCTACCAAAAAAAAAAAAAAACACAGCACACACGAACACCCTCCAAAAACCTCACCGGTTAACACACAGATTAGCCGCGTTCTTAGTTAACCAAGTGCTTCGCCCTTCATGGTGCAAATATCGTCCTGGGGAGAGGTGTGGTGGTACCTATCTTCGCCTCCTTTAGATTTTCCTGGGCTTTATTTGAAAAGGTTGCATCTAGGATCTAAATGTTTCTAACTACATCATCTATGCTCGTTAAGAGTGGAACCAAAAATCCTCGGAAAAAAGTACTCAAAGTTATAATATATCAATGTATTTCATGAAATTATACGTGGTTAATACACAAAAAGTTAATAAGATGCGCCAAAAGTCTATGATACATGAAAACAAATCCTATAGCGCAGACCCGTTGGGTGGAGTTCAAACACTTAGATTCTTGATCCAGATTTCTTCAAATAAATGTAAAACTATATAACTCTGCTAGTTCTCTATCCCTTTAAAATTAAGTGAGGTCAAGCTTATCGTGATTTCCAACTATACCCTTGATCGAATTCAAGTATGGAAAGAGGAAAAGCAAAGACTGTCACAAACCCAAGATCTCTCTCTCAAAGGGTGGAAGCTATTACCTCCTAGTGAAACAATGAGGCGAAAATTTTAATTGTTATCAAATCAGATAGATCAGAAGTAAGGTTGGTATAGTAGGCTAGTAGTTATAATAATCAGACACATAATAAGGTTTGATAATTAACTACATCGACATGAACAAACATATGAATATTCATTTGACTAGAACTAAGAAAACAAAAAAAGTGTACTATAAAACAAAGGATATTTTGTGCATAATTTAGTCCCAGCAGGTCAAGCCAAACAAGATTAAAAAACGACATTTAAGCAATCAACTAACTAGCTTACTGGAAATGTCTGGTTCGGATTTCAGCATTTTCAGACATGATTTCTATAGATGTGTGTTTTTGAAAATCGTACCAGACAATCCGTTTAAAGTTATCCTTTAGTGTATATGGGAAAGAAAAAAAAATATCCGGGGAAGTGGAAAATAGTTTAATATGATTTAAGTTCCTGCATTGTTGTTTGAATTCTAATAGTCGTAAAGTTAAGGGCCTTCATATCCACATGAAATTCCAACAAATAAAAATGAAGCCTTCTCTTGTAATTGACGTCTCGATAGAAAGAAACAGGGTGAACAGATGAAAAGCTTCCACTGGAATTTTCAAGTAATCCAGTGAATATGAACCCAGAGAGATCTAATGATGATCTAAATTTATCAATCAGCTTCCAAAACTCAGTTATCCAGATGAAGCCCCCTCCATTTCAGAAACCTACCGAAAAATTCTGAATTTTTTTCACATTTTTACTTTAGAAGCTCACGAAGTTCTCAGCAGGTCTACTTCAAAATTTTACTAGTTCTCAACATCTAAATCCACATTACTCGATGAATAAATTTTAAAACCACCAAAATCACTTTATCCCCTAAAAATAGGTTCTTTTCATCATTCTTAAAACCCTATTTCCTCCTAGTTTCTGATTGACAAAGACTGAAGTATGAGACTACAACCTAACATGCATTTACAGCCCGGATATTAATATTAAATATTAATATTATAATTATAACAGCTAAATATATGAATAATAGGTTTCTGGGTCATATTAGGAAATTAATCGAGAATGTTACATACAGGTAAAATTACGAAAGTCAAGACATAATTGAGTAACACAAATTAAGATGTGAGCAAAACTGAACACCAACCATATTCTTACCAACAAACGAATTGAGCAACCATTCTGCTTAACTCTCGGCCCTTTTTTTCTCTTCTGCTTCCCGAAGAAAAACAGGTCGAATGGAAATGATCTATGATACAAAAATTTCAACCAAAAAACGATTAAACTTCAAATGTTTCCAAAAATATAACTTTAATATCAGGATTAGGAATTTAGGTCACGATTGACAAGGGTATATGGTAAAAAATGAAATGAAAAATATCCTTCTAGTATATAAACAACTAGAAAGCTCTTCAATAACAGTTTCCGAAAACAATAAAAATGACTTTCCTGGTAAGCAGTATAATTCCATAAATACCATGCTATTCATCTCAAGTTATTTCATTACCATTTCAATTTAGGGCAGGGCCAATAGGTTCACAGCCAAAATATCTTACAAGCATAACAAAGATTGGCTGACGAATCCAAATGGTACATAACTGATTTGATCAATGATAAACAAAACTTATTTTTGGTTCAAACAACTTCAATAAGAGCATCTAAGAAGCCTTGTCCGAGCAACAATTATGATGCTCAACATTTGAAAGTTCAATTTACTCCAATGATCTCTTATCATGGTCCAATACATCTGCTTTATCGTTGAGATAGTGATAAGTTGTTTCTCCTAAAAGTTTTTTATTTTTAAAGGTACAATGCTCTCGACCAGAGTCAAATAAAACCAGATGTTCTTTAATTCACAATATCAAAGTCAAAATTTATAATCCCGTTTCATAAGTACCTATTTTGTTGTTAGCTTCAAGTCCTTGGAATGCAAACCAAAATCGGTGTGTACTTTGGACTGCTTTCAAACTCATTATAAGCATCATCTTTGAGAAATATCAAATCAGACTAATATCAAGTTAGCTTAACCCGAGAGTCCAAAATTGAATCTTATTGCACCTAGATTTTTCTGACATATTAGATTACTCAAAGAAGCAAAACAGTTGACACCCACCTGATAAAATATATAACACGATTTCCACATTCTTTGTAGTAATCATTGCAGAGCACACTCCATTAGAACTCTAAACAATAATTGAAATCAAATTATGTTTCACATTAACTGAAGTTTTACACGGATACTTGAATTTCCAGTCTCAATAAAATGTTATGGTCAACATTATCTCAGGCATTTTTTCCAATCGTATGGGCAAACTAAGATCCCTCAACAATTTAGTTAAAGCTATTCTACAATGATTTGTCTATATTTAACACTTGAGCTGTTAAATAATACTCTTATAAAGATGTTCAGAATGCAGATGCCGATCTTGATGCTTGAAAATAATAACTGGAGTAGAAAAACAGAAAAAAATCAAAAATTCAGACAAAAAAGTTCGTCTTTGAAGTTTGACTGGGCCTTTAATAAAAAGGCAAGGACTGTATACACCAGCCAATGTATTCATTTTTACTTTTGTTGAAAGACAAAATAATATACCAGAAGTACACAAATTAATGATTAAGACAACTAGTGACAATTTGGTAAAACTGCAGCAGCCACGAAACTAATAGAAGTCATAGATCAAAAACTGTGATAATATGATCACTGGGAACGAATCATCTATGGTTCTTTTCATGTTACAGTGCACATCATTTTTATTTCCAGATCACATCTAAACTTGTGTTGCCAAAGTGCCACTCCCAGCTTCTTCGTGTCCGACTCATTATTTATAAATAATACAACTTGTAGGGGAAAGAGATTAAACAAGCATCTTTAAATGTTTAACTATGGCACAAAATTATCTATGACCACAATATTCAATTTCCTAGAAAACATACAATCAACCAACCATTAAAATGGAGTCAACTTCCTCTTAGATTTCATCAACCTAGAATATCTAGGGAAACTCTCACTGAATACCCTCAGCATGTTTTCGGCAGGAATTTCATAAGCCCAAGAAGAATGTGTGATGGTCACAGCATTTTACATCTGTATAATGAACAATCCGAAAATGAGGAACATAACCCCTTTGGGAGATAAATTACCAGTTACCAACAATGACAACAGTTCAAGCCAAGATTTATACACTCAACAAAATCATCATCATCGAAACGGTAAATGGCCAATGAGACATCATGAAATGGAGCTGATACACATCCTACTAAGACTTTAGTGGTAAGCGTACAAACACATTGGATAATTTTGACGTTTTAACCGACAAAGAAGACCGAACTAGGTTATTACAGTTTGTCCACAAAGTTTAATACCTGGCATGCTAAAACAAAAACTTCAAGGTTCTCTACTACCACTATGTTAAAATAGAGAGGTTTGAAGTTGAAGGCTTAAACATGGTATTTTATTTCACAATACTTTATCCTATATAGTTATGCAGGTTTGAAGGCTTTCTTCTTCAATGACTCGCAATAAACATGATATTTTATTTCACAATACCTTATCCTATATAGTTATTCATACACCAGAAGGCATAGTTGTTTTAAGGCACAAAAGTGTCCTGGAGCCTTAGGCTCAAGGAGAAGTGCACGCCTTAGCAAAATAAGGCGCATCAAACATTTTCCTAACTAGATTTTATAAAATTCTAATTTTAGCTGCAGGATAGAGTAGTTGAGCGTTTGGAGTGATTTTGGAATTGGAATTTAATATTTTAAACTGTGCAATCTGGTAGTAGATATGTAGTGTTTTCAAATAGTGTGCAAAGAAATAACGACTTGAATTGGGGAAGGAAGAGATCCAATTAATAAGGAAAAAAATTAAAATGTCGGAAAAGAGAAAGATACTGCGCCTAATAGTGGAGGAGGCTAAAGATTAATTTCGAAAATTAGGGAGTTCAACTTTAATCGCAGAGTTTAGGGAGAAAAACGCAACACTTTTTGGGTTGATTTTATACTGGGCCTAGAGTTATTTTAACACATAAACAAGTACTGTATTTGGGCTAGGTTTTAAGGTTTTCTTTTTTTATCGTGAGAAAGAAGCAGGCCAGGCTTTTTTCCTTTCAAATATAAAGCGCGCTGCAGGTGCGACTAGCACGCGCGCCTTATGCAAGAGGTCTCCCAGGGGCAAAGGTCGTGCCTGGCTACGCCCAGCACCTAGGCTGGGCCAGGGATGCGCCTTTAACAACTATGCCAGATGGTAAGCCCATGACACCCACAAGTATAGCTATTTAACACAGGTGTACCGTTTTTTAGGACAGGGCTGTTTTACTTGGACTCATGAACGATGAAAGGGATTGTGTATCTGATACGATACTAGTTTATAGCAACTGTAGACATTTTGTTATGTTCTGTATTTTCCATAAGAAGTCAATGGGAGATTATTTTTTAACTGATAATCGAATGTGCTTGTAATGCTATATTATGAAAGAACAAAACTAGCATTAAAATGGCTTGCTGAAAAGATCATTGCATGATCTGATGTTGGCACTTAAATTGCTGTAACCAACTGTGTTCTGCAAAATGTATTTTCTCATCTCTATATGTTTTGATGGTACCAGGAAACAAAATGCATACTATATGCAGAGCATAGAAGTGTCATCACCCTCTACTAAAATCCACAACGTCAAACTAGAAGTTGCTGTACAGTGATGATAGTTTTACAGTTTGGTGCAGCAATTGCATCAAATAAACATTTTTTCCTGTAAACCTAGAGAGAATTCGCATGCCCATAATACTGGAATGCAAAAACATTCAACCGCATAAGTATCCTACAGAGCATAAACAATTAGTAGATGGAGTACACAATACATTCTTGTCTGTTCTCTACAGTTGTGCGTTTCGATTTGTAGTTAGATTTTCTTTTTCGGTACAAGAGTGTGAAATGGAACATATATTTCATAAATAGATGGGTCATGCTTTTCAGAACATAGGAGTTCAAACAAGCATATGAGGCAGCTATATGTAGCTTAGTTCACCAACATATGAGCATTGACCTTCTCTATGGTATTCATAAAAATTACCTCTCTTTTTATTTCAAGTCATCAAAAAGTTTTAAGATAAAATGACTATTTTAGTCCGTTACATGTTGGGGAATTACACCCCCGAAGCGATGCCGATCACGATGATAATAGTACCCAAAAATTGCGGAATAAAATAACCAACAAGAACACAAAGATTTACGTGGTTCACCCAATATAGGCTACGTCCACGGAGCACTGCAACTTTTATAACCGGAAGAAATATTACAACAAGTGTATACACCAATACACTCAATATTTCTCACACTCCCAACCCGAGTATACCGAGAAAATAATTTCTCTAACTCACACAAGAGAATTCTCGCACTCAAGAAAAAAATACACTCTTTTTTTTCTATGCACTCTCTATTTATCAAAGCTAAAAAGCTTTTGATTTTGGNCTGGCTACGCCCAGCACCTAGGCTGGGCCAGGGATGCGCCTTTAACAACTATGCCAGATGGTAAGCCCATGACACCCACAAGTATAGCTATTTAACACAGGTGTACCGTTTTTTAGGACAGGGCTGTTTTACTTGGACTCATGAACGATGAAAGGGATTGTGTATCTGATACGATACTAGTTTATAGCAACTGTAGACATTTTGTTATGTTCTGTATTTTCCATAAGAAGTCAATGGGAGATTATTTTTTAACTGATAATCGAATGTGCTTGTAATGCTATATTATGAAAGAACAAAACTAGCATTAAAATGGCTTGCTGAAAAGATCATTGCATGATCTGATGTTGGCACTTAAATTGCTGTAACCAACTGTGTTCTGCAAAATGTATTTTCTCATCTCTATATGTTTTGATGGTACCAGGAAACAAAATGCATACTATATGCAGAGCATAGAAGTGTCATCACCCTCTACTAAAATCCACAACGTCAAACTAGAAGTTGCTGTACAGTGATGATAGTTTTACAGTTTGGTGCAGCAATTGCATCAAATAAACATTTTTTCCTGTAAACCTAGAGAGAATTCGCATGCCCATAATACTGGAATGCAAAAACATTCAACCGCATAAGTATCCTACAGAGCATAAACAATTAGTAGATGGAGTACACAATACATTCTTGTCTGTTCTCTACAGTTGTGCGTTTCGAT
This sequence comes from Primulina huaijiensis, assembly GCF_012295235.1. Classification (NCBI taxonomy): domain Eukaryota; kingdom Viridiplantae; phylum Streptophyta; class Magnoliopsida; order Lamiales; family Gesneriaceae; genus Primulina; species Primulina huaijiensis. The sequence continues at coordinate 7,563,155 of NC_133320.1, forward strand.
TTGTAGTTAGATTTTCTTTTTCGGTACAAGAGTGTGAAATGGAACATATATTTCATAAATAGATGGGTCATGCTTTTCAGAACATAGGAGTTCAAACAAGCATATGAGGCAGCTATATGTAGCTTAGTTCACCAACATATGAGCATTGACCTTCTCTATGGTATTCATAAAAATTACCTCTCTTTTTATTTCAAGTCATCAAAAAGTTTTAAGATAAAATGACTATTTTAGTCCGTTACAGTGGTGCAATAAAATCTAACATGAAATTTTTAACTTGGTCCGTAAAGTTAGAATGGTCCTATCGTTGATTCCATGCTAAAATTTAAAAGGAATCTGAGCATGAAAAATAAAACTAAATACCAAATACAAGGTATACATTATAAGAAAAGACAAAATATCCCATAACACACAAAAGGAAACCAAGTTCAACACAACTTTTACGACATATAATCCATCACCAAACTATCCCAAAAGTAAAGTCGGATGTCAAGCCCATAAAAAACAACTTAACTGCCACAAAACTTCATCCCAACAGCAACAATTCCCAAAACAATGCAGCAACCTGAGATTAAAAAAACCCATGAAAAGCCAAATTATAAAATTTGAAGCAAAATTCATAATTCAATATGATAACTAGAATGAGTGCTAAAAAGAATCTTATACCCTGCAAGCAACAAAACCCAGTACCAGGAGTCAAGGTTTGTTCCCACGGCCATTAGTACCCACTGTTTTACTCCTGCTTCCCCCATCATAACCCATTTGCCCGGCAGAAGTTCTGCAGTAATAACAAATAAAATAATGACAAGAATCCAGCAGAACATAAACAGCAAGCACACTTCCTTACCTGTGCTTCTTTTTATTCCTTTGCTTAATGGTCTTTACCATATCCATAGCCATCTTCTGGTGTTCCATAGTTTGAGAATGCATTTCTAGCCCCTCCACAGTCTCGCAATCAAACATGCAAATCCGACACCAACCCATGCTTATAGGCTTCCTCATCCTTGACCGATCAAAAGAATCCACCTCGCCCTGTAAATTTCAATTAGAAACATTGATTCTCGAATAGTTTAGAGGAAAATAAATGCATACAGATGCATAATAGATCAATAAGGTAGGAAGTGAAAAAATAAGAACTTCTTGGACACAATAAAAAAAACACTTAGTCGATGCTCACTGCAAAGCCTACAGGATTAGGAAATCCCTGAAGTGGATAGTTGCTCCTGATACCAGGTACCTCAAAAGGTGGAATGTTTGGTCTGTCACCTCTAATAGATTCACCGAATGGTATTCGATGGTTAAAATTTCCCGGTCCACCCAATTCTCCTGCGTGGGAGTTACCAGAAAAGATACCATGTCCAGCAGCCTCAGACATAAAACGACCAGGCAAATATCCAGGGCCTGAGAAGTCCACCCTCCCTAAGGGGACTGGCCCTGGCACATCTTTTCCAATAGCATCATCGCTCTTGATATGGCTGTGATGCGGCCGAGTCATATGCTCTCCGAATCTCAAATTGTGTTGACCGTCACTGTCACCTCTCCTCGGGTGACCAGGCATAGGGGGAAACCTGTTGTCATGAAAAGGATTTCCAACTGGATCTGAAGGTAGATTGAAAGATCTGGATCCTTCACCAAACCTATGTACTTGCCTGGCATTAATATCATGAAAGCCAGTGGTGCCCCGAGGAAATCTGGAAGGTCCACCAAATTCATGAGAAATGCCAAGATACTCCCCGCCCGGAGTACAGGGAGGGAAATGTTTCGCATGATGTCGTCCGGATTCAAGGCCAGGTCCAAAGACATCTGCATGACCCTGTCCACCCGAAGCGTGATATGGAGGCAGGTCTCTCAAATTTGAATCTAATCCAGAATTTAATTTCCCTCCAGTGCCATAACTTGACCCAGGTTGTGATTTATCAACAGTCATTGAACCTGTATATGAAAAAGAACCCATAAGGAACCCCACAAAGAATGGTGAAGTGAGGACAATTCCAGGAAAAATCCACCATGGAATCATAGCAAAATTTGATTAAACAATAAAAGTACCTTGTTCAAGAGGCCGAAATGGTTCCATCGGAAATGGATTCAAATGCTCCCGTGAGCCAAAGTTGGGTTCTGTTTCCCCATTAACCCTCCAAACACTTGGCTCATGCCCATAAATCTGCCTATGAGGAACCCTCTCAACAGACTCAGACAGGTAAGATGGGTTTTGATGTTTGAACATGACACTTTCATTAGGTCTAAAATGGTTCTGGGGACCAGACTGACCTTCAGGATAAAGTTGTGGAGCATTTCCAATAACCCCACGCAGATCACTCTCAAAACTTCCAGGTGGAGGCCCAAAATAACCAGAAGCCCTCCCAGTATGGGATGTCAGGACAGGGAGTGGAAGAGAATACCCAGGATGCGGCAAAATTCCCAATCCTTGGGGCTTTAGTGTCGATGGAGGTTGCTCTTTCAGTTGTAATTCAGGCTTGGAGGGAGGGTTCTTGGAAACCTTCTCAATATCAGTAGACAGACCCGCAACTACCACCTTCCGACTTTCAAGGTCCTGCACTTGTTGTGGCAAATTTGAGCCTGCCACGGAATGGCTCTCTTCTTTAGAGGCATTACCTTCTGTAGTTTTTGCCTCAGTGGACATGGTACCAGATAATTTCTCTGTTGCGCTCCCACTAACCTCGTCCTTCACCCTAGCAGCAATCATTTCTTGCGGTCCCAATTTTTTAGTCGATATGGCTTCTTCTTTCAGAGGCTCAACGTCAGTTCGAAGAACTTCCTTTTCAGCAAGCCCCTGACCTGGTACCCTAGCACCTGGATTTGAATGCTTACTTGAAAAATATTCCTCATCAAGTACTGCAGATTCAACAGAATTTGGATTTGCAGGTGGCAGAGTTGAACCAAGTTGTGAAGGCACAGTGTGAACCACAGCTCCAAAGCCACTAGAAGATTGTTGATAGTTTTGTGGATGCATGCCCTCATTTGACGTCATAGATTTGCCATCATAACTTTGTGACTGCTGAGGTGGAGGAGGACCGTATGGGCGTACCTGAGGTTGAAGCGGCTGCTGGTGTTGTTGAAAAAGACCTTGCGGCTGCTGGTGTTGTTGAAAAAGACCTTGCGGCTGCTGGTGTTGAAAAAGACCTTGCGGCTGAAACAGAGCCCTAACAGGAGTAACAAAAGGCTGCTGTTGTGAGAAAGGCTGGGGAACAGCTAGTTGAACTGGCTGAAGGACAGTACTATGCTGAGGGAGATGGTTTGACGGTTGAGCATGAGCAGAAAATTGCTGATGTGCTGGGGGCGCACCCGAAACCTGGCTTTGTGGCAGCAAAAATGCAGACAGCGGTGGCGGGGGGAAAGAATCATGAGAAGGGGGTGGCTGCATCACAGCAGGTTGATGAGGAACCTGATCATGCAATTTAACTGGATGCAATGACCCACTTGTGGGACGTACGTTTATCGGAGGTTGATCCAATACTCCTGAATGCATTTGATGGGCTGGCTGAGGTTGTTGATATGAATTATGTCCACTAACACTAGAAGCTGGAGGCTGTGGAGGCCGCGGTCGTGCAGCAGGAACAGTTGGCTGGTTGAGTGGAGGAGGCCGTACTTGAGGGTACTGATTCTGATAATGTGAAGCTTGCGGCTGAATCTGCAAATGAGACTGGTTTGAAGTTTGATTTTGAAATTGAGGTTGGCTGTGAGTTTGGGAAGCATGAGCGTGAGGAATCTGCAAAGGAGGTTGAAAATAAGGAGGCAACTGAGGATGTTGGACAGCAGGCTGCATGCTCACCGCTTGGAGACTAAGCGGAAGCTGGTCAGGTTGACTATGAGGTGGCGGCAGAAGAATTTGGGAGGGTATTTGAGCCTGGGGACGCATCAGATGTGGAGGTTGTTTTTGAGGGTTGACTTGATAATCAGGAGGAAAGGTTTGGTTGGGTGCATGCAACTGGGTTTGCCCTTGAGAAGGAATTTGTACCTGCATTGGAATTTGAGGTGGCACAGGTGGCTGAGATTGTGCTATTCCTTGGGCTGGTGGTTGAAACTGGGGCTGCTGTTGGTTTAGAGGGACAGGATAGGACTGGAGCTGGAGCTGGAGCTGGAGCTGGGGCTGGGGCTGGGCAGCAGGCTGGGCATATGCATGAGACTGGGGCTGACCATGCACATGCAGTGGATTATGCTGGTTTTGCTGAAGGGAATAATATTGCTGACGAGGCGGTTTGTAAGGATCATATCCGGTATATTGCTGATAGTATTGCTGGTACTGTTGCTGATACCACTGCTCCGTTGTTTGTACAGAAACAGCCTGAGGATTAGCAATAGGTTGCTGAGTGGGATTTTGTCCAGGCTGCAGACTAATAACAGCAACATTCTGACTATTCTGGGGCTGAGAAAGTGGTTGGCCAGATTGAGCTACAGTTAGGTTTACAGTTGCAATGGGTGTGGACAAAGCTGTGCCAGAGCTAGTTGCACCCCCTATAGCCTGTTTTGCTTCATACGCTCCCTGCAATTAAAGGTTGATGTCAGAGTTCATTTTAACCAAGACTCCTAGTTCATATGAATGCGAAGAATAAATGCTTCATACACGCACCGTACAGCTCTGTGCATGATCATGTACTTGGCGATGAACAATTTGAATACCACATCTGTTACATATAACTGCCGAACTTCCAAAGGAACACTCAGAACAATGAGAGGTACAATCAGATAGAGTACCCTCCCACATGCAACCACTTCTGAAGAATAGACAGTGAACCTTAACCTTTCCAATCTTTTCCGCCAGTGATCTATCCGAGTCTATTAGCAGCTGCCAAAAAAATTTACAGCTTCAGAAAAATATGCAACAAACGGTGCCTGTCATTCAAATGTATAGGCAGGAGAGACAAACCTTAGAATCAGACTCGGTCACCAAGTATCCATCATAAGGGCATGCCTTGCTACCATTTGCAATGTGTGCCAAGCAAGGTTTGCAGTATAGGTGACCGCACTGTGACTGAAATGCTTCATTTGGATATGCAAGCGTACGACAAACAGGACAAAAATACTCCCCTGGATAGGTTTGAATGTCTATTACGCACTCTATATCAAAACCCATGGATTCTCAAGCAAAATCTTGGACGGCGACAAGCTTCAATGCCTGAACAAAGAAATAAAAATTAATATATTAAAATATTAATATATGCATAAAAAATATACAATAATAGATATCATAGAATAATTCCACATTATAATAAATTATTATTACGAATATCACATAGCCAATTAACTAATGCACAAAATAAACAAGTTACAAATTACTGAAAGAATTGTATCACTAAGTAGAATGATCTTCTGTGTCACAATCCACGTATGCTGGTAAAACAGTACAAGCATATAAATAATATAATGAAAACAAAACTGTAATAAACAAAAGAGAGAGATGATTAAATTCTGCAGCCATTCATCTCCCTCTCTTGTTTTGGCTAGCAGGCAGTATTTACATGAATTGGAAAACGAGAATACATAAGGCGATGTCTGGATTTGTTTTTGAAGTTTTATTAAATGGGAAAGATTTATGGAAATCGAGTTGGTGAATGTGATGTCGATGTCATGCAACAATTTATTTTAAAATTTAAAGATATAATAAATTGAGTAAAAATGTAATACAGAAATCGAGAATTTTTTTATTTTTTATTTTTTATTTGTTGAAATCAGAAATTGAGAATTTTTGGGAGGCGTTAAAAGTTAAAATGAAAAAAAAAATAAATAAATAATAATGTTGGTCCGAGTTAGAAATGATTTTGTGAAGAAAATCAAAGAAGCAAGAAGAGTTGAACATGTTCAGACACATTAAACTTTAAAGAAATGAGCAAACGTTAAAGGATTACTCTCTCCAGCGAAAAATAAATAAAACAATTAGGACAAATAAATTCATATTAATTTAACATGACAAATCGCTAGCCGAAAAAATAGATCCACAACAAGTAAATTCCCAAAAATACAAAACACAAATAGATCGGAAAATCAAATGAACCTGAAATAACTTAGCTCAGAAATGCAAAAAAAAAAAAAAAAAAAAAACATTCTAACAAACAAGCAGAACCATCCCTCAGAACATATCTTCATACATCAGTTTTATCAATAAATGACGAAAAATTCACGCCCAAATATATAAAATTTAGGGGGAAAAAACCTGTTACACACCTCAAAACCCTTGTCCAAAGATTTTAATCATCAAATAAAAAGCCTGGATGCCCGATCTCCAAGCTGAACTTGAGAATTTTCTGACGTTTCCTGGAGAGAACGAGAGAAACACTGGGAGAGGAAAGCGACTGTTGAGAAGTGAAATGCGGGCAGAAGAGAGTAAGCGGTGCCTTTTATAGGTGGGGAGTGAGGGTTCGTAGGGTCTACAGCGCACACATTCATGCTAACCAAATAATAATAATAATATAATTTAATAATTTAGTATAATATAAATATAAATAAATATGGTATGAAATGGAGAAATGGTGAAAGAAATGGAGAAAGGTTCACACATTTCTGGACAATCTCATATGAAAATGAACATTTCGTAAAAAAAAATATCTGTGAATCACTATTAAAGACATTATTAAATGATTTAAAGACCCAAATGTATGTCGGATTTTTGCCTGAAGCATATAAAAACTCCTCGTCGGAAGTCGGTGAGAGGTCATCAGAGCTCACAAAGTTTGTAAGAAGATTATCGGAACTCTCACAACGATGACTGGCGCGACATTGAAAGTTTAAATATTCAATTAATGTTAACTATTGTATCCTCGTATTGGATTGTGGCACGTGGCATGAGATGCGCAAAATGTTAGTGAAATGTACAATCGGTAAATACAACCGTTTCGATTGTTCATCAATTAACGCGCGAATTTTGAGTTATTGTAAATAACTTCCCTTCATTTTTGTTACTATTTATATCATTTCACTCTATTTTTACTTTTGTCATAGTTTTTAAAGAAATTAACGTTCATGACATGTCTATAAATTGTGGAATAAGTTGTGTTATACTTAGGGGTGTTAATTATTCAGGCAAATATTTCACATAAAAATTACTACACAACAAAAATTTATGATAATCAATACACAATTAAAAAAAACATTCAAGCATCACAAATATCTTTCAAGTTTTAAACACTACTTCTCCATTGTTTTACACATTTTTGTATGAATCAAGATTTGAAAATAACATAAATTGGTCGGGTGGGTTCGGGTTGATGGGTGATCTGATTTTCAATTCAGGTCAACCTAAACTCAAACCCAAACCCAAACCCAAACCCACCCAAATTTTTTGGGTCATATTTCGTGTGAGTCCAACCTAATCTAACCCGAACCTGAAAACTCTCAACCCTATATTTTCGTGCCGACTCGTGTCAGGTTTGCGAGTCGGGTTCATTTTTTACACTCTTAGTTATACTATTTAAATTATATCACTCTATTTTATTTTTGTCGTGGTTTTTTAAGAAATTTGTGATTTTGGCATGTCATGGAATATTTGATGTCAATACTCATGTCAAATTTGTTTTAGTTTAATTCTCCATTCACATAAAATAAAAAAATCACAACTTTTCACATGCTTTGTTTGTACATGAGCTTCTTTTCTAAAGTTTAATCAATAAAATCCCTTCCATTAACATGTTAATTATTGATTTTATAATTCTTAATTTATATATTCATTATTAATATAGTTAAATCCCTTAATTTAGGTAATAACAAACAATAACTTATTGTATTAGATCAAGTTGCATTTGTAATATATTACAAGTACTCGACCGCCCACTGAAGATTCAGAAAAAGTCATTCAAATGATCTCAAGGGTCTCAAGATGCAAAGTTATTCAACCGTTTTATCATCAGCAATATGTTTGATCTACCCAACTGCTCAAGCGTACAAGTTGTGGTTTAAGAGCTACTCAAGTGTTCATCTTATTGAAGTACATCTATAAACGGTTGAGTAAATTCATCTTGAGACACAAGCCACGTGTAATATAAGCATCTCACTTAATTTATCAAAAAAGTTAATAGACTAATCATGCATGACAAATAGGATATTAGAAGTTCATATTGTTTTCCTTAAAATTTTACGCGCAGAGCTAGTTACTTTAAGTTGTTTCGTTTCTCCTCAGATTTGGTAAATGCAAAATTGCTCATTAATTAAAGTGTACTATAAATTAGGAAAGGACGACGACAGCAATACTATTGCATTTATACTCATTTATTGCGCTACAATCAAACGTTGAACAAGAAGATGTCAGAAGTACTATAAAGAGAGAATGCCAAGAAGGGTTTCAAACACGCAGAAATTTAACAACTACGAGATTTTGCTCACTTGAAACATTCTCTGAAAAGATTTACGATCAATCTTTATCTTTACAAAATCTTTACCGCTCAATAGACCTCACATCAAATAACATTTATCAGATCTTCAAATATCATCAAGGGCTTCTGTCAAATCACTCGACCGTTTCTGTTCAAAACATTCAAGAATTCCACTAAGCAACAAGGCCATGTTTTTATTCATCAAGAAGTTAAATAAATTTATGCGCAAAAATCAATCTAAATTACTAAACCATATTATCAAAAGGACCAAACAGATGATCGTCAAGCTTGTTATAACTGTGGCAAGAAAGACCACTTTTTGTAGATTGTAACCGGCCCAAAAAAAAGGAGACGGAATCGTTCAAGAAAAGATAGTCGAAGAATGATAATATCTTTCGAGAAGAAAGATCAGAAGATACTAGTGACTGATGGCAGATTTAGAACAAGAAGAAGACGATGGCGAGGCATTTGATTTTGGATCTAGTGAATTCACACAAGAAGATCTTGTCATCGCACTTCATGATATGGCCAAAGAGTACAAGATTTTGTCTCAAGCATTTGAGGAAATAAAGGCAGAAAAAGTAAGCCTAAAAAATAAGTTGAGTGAATATAGTTGTTTACAGCGAAAAAAACTCGACGATTTGAAGGTGAAACTAAGTCTGCTAGTCGAGTGAATATAGTTGTCCAGCTGGTGGAGATGATGAAGGTGCAGAAGAAATGGATGGCTGAATCAGCTTAGGAACAGATTTAGTTTCTCGCTCAGAAACCTGTTCAGCAACTGGCTCCTTGACTACTTCATTTGTCTGGGCCTGCTCTGCTGATTTTGGACTTTGGGAGTCAACTGGTATGTACAACTGTTGATCCATCTCTCATAGTTTGATCTTCATTTGGAGAGAAATTAGATATGATTCCAGTTGTTGAAATACAGCCTTGCCAGCATATGCAGTTGGACCAGTTGGATTATATTTTTGCTTCAGTTCTGCCATTACTTCTGTTTCTTCATCTGCATCAAGTCAAAGAAGTAGACTCTTCCTTCCAAGGCTTTTGATGGTCACAGCCTTGACCGTCTTCAGCCCGGTAGTTTCCAGAGTAATATATTCCTTCAACACTGACTTTTTCCTCAGCCTTCTGGCAAAGACTACAGTTTGGAATTTTACCCATTCATCAAAGTTCTCCAATTCTGATTCAGCAAACTCATTAATGTTAGTCCAGAGAATATCGATGTGAGTGTGAACAGAATTGGTTGGCCTGGGCTCTTCAATCATATTTTCCTTGCCTTTTGGGTCAGTCAGAGCATGAGAAGGGTCCAGCCCTGAGTTAGTTGAATCAACTCTTTCACGAATCACCACGCCCTTGGGTCTTGCGATCGGAAGAACAGTCGGTCGGATCACTATGATTGGTGGTGTACGCAGACCAACAAGCTTCAATTTTTCACCAGATTCGGTGACAATCTTCAGTGGGTGATCAACTGCTTCTCCAGTTGAGTCTCTTCAGCTGATGATGCACCTAGAACTAACTGAATTGGTTCAGCAGTTAAGGGTGCCTCAGCTCCAGTAGGCATCAGTCTCTCAGCTGGAATGACTTCAGAAGTAGTTGGTTTGGTCTTCTGTGACTGCGGCTTCTTCAAAATCTTCAGAGATGGTGTTTTCTCCCAATCACTTTCACTGACAATCAGTTTCCTCTTGATTGTTAGTTTCTTAGTCGCCTCCTTGGCTTTGGCTACCTTCACAGACTTGGGAGCTGCCATCGTCCTGATTTCAGAGCTTTTCAGCAAATAACTAAGCTGCAGTGCGAAACCATTCGACTGCTTGGATGATTGAACCATGTTCTTAGGATATTAAAAATGATGGTTGACCAATTCAATATTGTGCCGTTCATGATAGCAGTCATGATTTGAAACTTCTCCAATGTGAGGGCAGCGAAGGAACATGCTTCAGCGAGAGAGCCCTTTGCAACGATGTCAGCCAACAGTTGGATTTTTGGCTTCAGTTCCTTCTTGGGGTCAGACACCTTAATTTTCTTCCCACCAGTCGATAGCAGAGTCTGCATCTCTTCAATTTCAGCTATTGTGACCTCAAAGAAATGAGGCATGCCTTCAGTTGGAAGTTGGAAGATAGTGCTGAATGATTCTTCATCCACAGTCAGTGTCTGGTTGTTGATGGTCATGGTGATCTTGCCATCATCAGAAACAGTGTTGTTAGCATAGACTGCTTGAATCTCCGTTGGGTAGAAGACTTGGGTTGCCAATCCCAAAAATTTCTTCAGACCAGTAGAGTCGAGCTTCAGAAATACGCTCCTAACAGCTTCATCTGAAACAGAAAGAATAGAGTCGTAGTCAACGGCCATTGCGTTGAGAATGAAGGCTAGAGTTTGGCTTGCATTTGCTTAGATTTTCTGCAAAAAAAATGCAATGAGTGTTTGAATGCTTGCGAGTTTAGAACATAATGAAGTGAACTGAATATAGGCGGCACAAATATATACGCTTGTGCGTGGTGTTATGTGCAAATGAAACAATATGAGTTTTAACCATGTTCAATTGGTTGTTCATCCGATATCTTTTCTGAACAGACTTACTGTTATAATAATTGAAATAGCCACTCTTAGAGTTCCGGTTTTTATAGCTGAACTATTTAGGTGACCAGCTTCGCGAATCATTTGAACTCGTAGGGCTGTATCTGATTCCATACTTCTTAGCATTGTTCTTATTTTCAATCGGTTGCTCAACTGGTTTACTTGGTTCTGAATGTTCATATACCATAGCTGATTATACTTCTTTTGCATATATTCAGCTTTGGCTTAGTATCACTGGTAGAAGATTCATCTTGACTGTTAAAGCCTAAACCAGTTTTATCAGTAACTGATTTCTATAAATTTTGCATTTCAGTCAATGCGATTGATAACTTATTTCAAGCTTGAATCAGATCAGTTTGTCTTGAATTTTCAAGTTTTAACTGCTGAATCACAGATTGGTTCTCGCTCATTTCAACTTTCAGTTCAGCAATCTCTCTTTTAAGACTTAACAGTTCATCTGATTCATCAGTTTCAGTTTTATTGTCTTGGGGATCAGTTTGCTTTGCTTTGACCTTCTCAAATGAGAGAGAAATTAAAGCTTGTGATACTCATTGACCATGTCGTGTAATGTGGAAATAAGTTTTTCCCGTGTGAAGTCAGTTGAACTGAAATCAAATACCTGCTCACTGTTTGATTCCAGTTCTATATCATCAGTCATCAGGCACTTTACTTCTTCTTCATCACTGAAGCTGCTCGAGCTCTTAGATTCTGATTCATCACTATCAGTTTCTGCCCACTTGGACTTGCTTTCTTGAGCTAACATGACTTCATGCTTCTTTTTGAATGATCTTTTGTCATCCTTAGCTCTCCTTCTGTGCTCAAATGACTTGTTTCCTTTCTCTGCTGAACGTCGACTGTCTTTCTTTGGTTTATGACAGTCAACAATGAAATGTCATGTTCTGCCACAGTTGTAACAGGCATTTGGTTCTTCCTTGGAGATATTTTTATGAGAATGCCTTTGGAATGAACCCTAGTTCTTTCTCATGAATCTCCCAAACTTCTTGATGAACACTGATATGGCATCATTGCTCAGCTGCTCTACAGATTTCTCAGCTGGACCAGTTGATTCAAGTTTCATAGCACTGAGAGCAGTTGTAACTGGTGGAGTTGATGGTTCTCCTTCTCTCGTCTTTAGTTCAAACTCGTAGGCTTTGAGATCAGAAAATAAATCGTGTAGTTCTACCTTATTCAGGTCTTTGGATTCTATCTTTGCCATTGTCTTAATATCACATTCTTTGGGAAGACCACGAACAACTTTCAATACAATTTCTTTATTTGAATACACTTTCCCAAGTGCATTCAGTTCGTTGATGATACTGCTGACTCGTTCATCATATTCATTCATGGATTCTCCAGTCTTCATCTCGATATTATAAAATTTTTGTACAGCGACTGAGAGTTTTTTCCCCTTTGTTTGCTCATTGCCTTCGTATAATTAAATCAGTTTTTCCCAAATTTCTTTGGCTGTTCTGCACATCTTGATTTTGCTGAAGATGATTTTATCCAGGGTCCCTTTGTTTGCTCATTGCCTTCGTATAATTGAATCAGTTTTTCCCAAATTTCTTTGGTTGTTCTGCACATCTTGATTTTGCTGAAGATGATTTTATCCAGGGTTTTGTATAGAATGTCTTTTGCTACATTAGCCATGTTTTCTTTTCTCTTGTCTTCAGCTGTCCATTCCTCACGTGGTTTCTCAATGCGGTGAGGTGTTCCATCAGTTATAGCAATAGCCGTATTAGCTTTCATTATCTTCATGGGTCCGTCAGTTATAACGTACCTCATATCGTCATCTTGTGCAGCTAGTTGAGCCTGCATTACTATTTTCCAATCGTCAAATTCTTCTCTTGAGAACATAGGTATTTTGTTAAAAGAAGACATGGTGATCAGGCGTATGAATAGAAAGTATTCAGAAATAAGATTGAAAACTGATCTGACACCACTTGTTAGGATCGATTTGAAGGGTCAAAGTGTTTAGAATAGGATTGAATAAAAACTTTAAGATTTTTGACTGTTTTCGAAATAGTGAATCATTTTAGTGATAAACTAAGTTCAAGAATCTTGTTGTCAATATCAATCAGTTAACTAGTTTAAGTGCGAAAATAAACTAACTGATAGACTAATACTCAAATAATAACTGAAATAATGAACACAAAGATTTTATGGATGTTCGGAGGCTTCAAATTCTCCTAAATCACCCCTTCTATCACAAAGATATGTTTTTCACTAAAAAAACTTCAATTAATTACAGAAGCTATAATAACCCATTTCAGTTTGGATTTAAATACTGTCAAACTGAAACTCTTAGTTCCTTTACAATTTATCAGTATACAACTGATTTTCTTTCATAGCACTACTGATCTTAGAAGATCGAATACAACAGTGTAAGGTGCTAGTACTTTAGCTCAGATGATAGCCCGAAAGCTATTAATATTTCTGTGAAGTGTGAGTTTTTTTGGATGAATATCTTAACTGATCGTTTATAAATGAATTCGAAAATCAATCAGAGTAATTATCCAAAAGTTCTTTTCTCAGCTGAACTCCTTCTAGTAGTCGCAATATGCTGCATACGATTTGTTCGTTGGTTGCTGCACTTTAATTGATGACGTGTCAAACTGATTATCAGTCGACTATATAGCCGACCAGTTGAACTGACTGTATGACTGATCAGTTCCAACTGATAGATTCATTTAGCTTTGATCAGTTCGATTGCTTCCGATTATTTAACTCATTAATTATCAGTTCGGGCAACTTCAGTTTAGGTAGTTTCAGTTCGAATTAATTCAGTTGAGCCGATCAGTTCTGCAACCTTCAAAAACTTTATTTGTCAAACTCCAAAACTTTGATTCTAACAAAGAGTACTGACGCTCGTCACCGCAAATATGAATTGTCTTAATTTTTTTTAAAATTTTTACATAATCGAGGAATACTTAATAGATGACATAATTTTGAGATTTTTTGTGATTTCTATCTTATATGAAATAAATATTACCAGCACATAAGTGATCTAGGCATTCATTTAGTTTCTTTGGGCTTGTTTACATTGTATAACATACCATTTGAGACCCGTTGAGCCTTACTTTAATTTTAATTCCCGCTACTTGAATTCTTGCAATCAGTTAGTCTAATTTGCGACAAATTTTTTTTATTGAGTGTCTAGTAGGCCAATAACGATATTTCTTGTCAAAATGGTTGAGTCATGGTGCATGTGTTCAAATTCCTAAAAGTTCACAACCATTTAGACACTTTCGCCATGATCATTGATACACCTGACAAGGAGAGAACATTTATCGCATGCTATGTATTACTGAATAGAATACATAATTTTGAGACTTTTTGTGATTTTTATCTTATATGAAATAAATATTACAAGTACAAAAGAGATCTAGGCATTCATTTAGTTTCTTTGGGCTTGTTTACATTGTATAACATATCATTTGAAGCCCTTTGAGCCTAACAAAAATGGTCGATTTGTACAAGTTGATTAGTGAATGAGAAGTAGTTTAGAACTTGGTTTAACACTCTTCGAGGTGAAATATGGATATCGTGTGACTTCGGGATTATTTAGGCGATTTTTGATTGTTTGAGACTTTCGAGCCTATCAATACATCATTTAATCTCTAGTGTCCCATGTTGAGCCGATTAAAAAATCGAATGGTGTGTGCCAAGTCACACAACAGCCGCATTCGTATATTATTTCTTAATCCCACACTAACTACCAAAGTTTTTAGCCTATACACTAGTTCCTACCTGAATTTGAGAAAAAAATCCCGTTAGCACTGTTTAAATAAAAGAAAAACTCCCATGTGTGAATTAACAAAGATTATTGGAAGAATTGATGAGAAAGAAAAAAAATGGAAAAAGAAGGGCATTTATATGTATAAAAAAGTGAATATGAATAATGAGGAGAAATATGTGTGTATGGTGTGAATGTGGTAAACAAAAGATGATAAAGATAATTGGGACTAATGATGATGAAGAATTCAAATAAATGTGGAATATGAAAGTGGGAGGAGTGTGTTGAAAATTTTTAAGCTGTTTGTCTTATCTCATTTTTTATTTTCATTCATTTATTGAAGTCGTGAGCAGCAACCTAACGATATAAGCTTACAATAACTATTAACCAATCCACGCATATCTAATATACTAGTAGAGAAGAGTCGCTAAAGTTAAGCCTATGGACACTTCATCAATGAGTATGGAATTTGACCATTTACATATACACATCTCATGACATCATGTTACACTTTGGTATGATTCTCTTTAATATCTTTCGACTAAAAATATTGAATTATTCAACATCGACGATCTCTGAGCTGCGGGACCGACTCAGAGAGCTAGACGTTTTTGCCAGTTGATCTACTTTCATATTCTCTATTCGAGAGACATGTTTAACGATGAGCTCAAAAAACGCTTCCAAAGCCCCGTCGAAGGCTTGGGAATACTTGACCATCTTCTCATTTTTTACTTCAAACTTCCAATTACTTTTTTGGATCATGAGTTTTGAGTCCGAGTAGATAACGACTCACGAAATTCCCGTATTCTGGGTGGCCTTTAGTCCGAGCAAGAGAGCTTCGTATTCTGCCTCATTATTCAACGCTCTAAAGTCTAACTTGATGGCTAAATTTGTTTCTTAGCCCCAAGGAGAAATCACATGAATGCCGACTCCACTGCCCATATGACAAGAAGAGTCGTCCACATAAATTCTCCACTACTCTTCTCCATTTATTTGAATAGTTTTTGCTATAAATTCAATCAAAGACTTGGACTTTATAGCAGTTTGGGGCTCAAACTTTACATCATACTCGTTGAGTTCAGTCACCCACTATATCAGTCTTCCTGAAGTATCTAGATGAGAGTCAATCCTCTCCAAAGTGTTGTTTTTGAGCCCAATGATAAGGTGTGATAAGAAATACAACCTTAATTTCAAGTCGTGGTGACAAGAGGTGAGCCAGCTTCTCTTGAGTAGTGTACTTGAGCAAACCTCCTTTCAAATCATGACTGACAAAGTAGATTGGTTGATAATACGAGCCCTCTATTCAGACCACTACTGAGCTAACCTCTCTGGATGTGAATTCCATATAAAAATATAACACTTCTCCTAAAGTAAGCTTGTTTAGGACATGTAATTTTCCTAGATAAAACTTCAACTCTTGGAAAGCTTGTTCACTTTTTGGGCTCCATTCAAAAGTAGATGCTTTTCGTAGGATTTTGAAGAAAGGCAAGGTCCGGTAAGCCGATTGTGAAATAAATTTGTATAGAGTTGTAATCTGCCCCGTCAACTTTTACATTTCTTTGATATTTTGGAGTGATCTCATGGTGGCCAGGCCTGGATTTTGCCGGATTAGCTTCAATACCCCTTTGAGTAATCATGTAGCACAAGATTTTGCAAGTTTGCATGCCAAATGTGCATTTGTTCGGATTCAAATTCAAGTGGTAATTTCAAAGAGTAGAAAAGGTTTCTTCCAAATCGGTGATGAGCTCCTCGACTGCTTTTGCCTTGGCAAGAATGTCTTCTACATATACCTCTACATTGCTCAATTTGATTCCGAAAGACTTTTTCCACGAGCTTTTGATACGTGGCCCCAACATTTTTTATCCCGAAATTCATGACAACATAACATAAAATATCATCTGACGTGATGAAACTTACTTTAGCTTTGTCCTGCTCGGCTAAAGGGATTTGATGGTACACTTGGTAAGCATCCAAAAAACAAACCAGTTCATGCCCGACAGTGGAATCAACCAGCTGATCAATCCTGGATCAGGGGTAACAATCTTTCAGGTAGGCTCTATTAAGTTCTCGGAAATCCATGTTTGACAGCCAACTCGGGAATTGTATTTCCTACACGTGGCCGGCCTTCAATAATTCTTCTATCTGCTTTCTTATGACGATGTCTTTTTTAGACCGAAATTTCTTTTATTTTGTATTACAATTCGGGCATCGGTCAAAAAATTTAAGTGATGTTCCATGGTTTCAAGTCGAACCCCAATGAGATCAGAGGCCGAGCACGCAAAGACATCCCTGTTGTTTTGCATCATTTAGTTTTGGCTATTAGAACTGCACCAAAAGGAGAGAATATAATTGCCTCCTCTCACTCTTCCTCGGTAGTTACTTGGCAGACTCCTCGATCAAATCCAAGTGATCATATCCCCCTGGCTTTTGTTGGATAAGATGCTCAGTTTTTGCCTTTTTTTGCCCCACTTGGATTTCTTTGATCACCCTTGACTTCCCTGATAGTGTTCCCTATCGGAAATTTAATTTTTTTGATGGAAGACCGAGTCTAATGCCATAAAGGTGTCAATGGAGGGACGACTTAGTATAACATTGTATGCCTAAGGGGCTTCAACTAATGGTTCTTCCTTGCGTGTCCTTGGCCCATCGAGAGGGGAAATTTTTCATTCCAACGAGTTCAAGAGCATGCTCTTTAAATCTGAACAGAGTCATCGCAACTGGCTCTACTTTATATTCACCCAAATCCATTTGATCCATGGATTCTTTGAATAACACCTTTATGGAGCTTCCCTGATCCACAATATATTATCTATTTCAAAATTAGCTATCATAGCTCGGATAACTAAAGTAACATAATGGGAGTCAAATACCCCTTTCATATATTCAGGTCAAAATGATATCACTGTCTTGGTCCGGACCTTTTTTTATTGATCTCCAAGTTATTCATCGTCTGAATGCTAGTTTTTCTCGCTCAATTGGAGTCTCCATCGGTAGGTCCTCTAGAAATCATATTTATAGCTCCTCGAGGGAAAGGTAGGGAGCGTGGCGGTGCCCCTAGATTGTTTTAGACGAGACCCTGGGGTCTCTACCTCGGGAATTCTGGCGTCCTTCGCCAATCATGTGTGTTCCTCTCTTCCCTGGCTCGCTTGAGCGGCCGATTATATTTTGCGGTGCAGGCCAATATGGCTTTCATGCCTGAATCCCTTTAATTTATGCACTCAATTTCTTCAACAAAATGCTTGCATTCATCTATGGTATGGAAATAATCATTGTGGTAATCACAATAATTGTCTCTGAACGAGATGCCTTGGTTCACAAATTTCCAGAGCCTCAGACTTGCTCATTTTTAATGGATTATATGTAGCAAATTGTCCGAGAAAGGCAATTGACTTGGCTTGTGTAGGCCAAGCTACAAAAATTTCAGGTCGGGCCTATCTCTACTACCGGAGGGCGCTCTTCCATCTAAGTTTTCCATGCTTCCTCCATATTGATATATTTTTCTGACTTGGCTAGTAAGCCTTAGAAATTAATGGGAGTTTTTTTTAACAATGAATTGAAGAAGACCTTGGATAAATGTGCTAATCAACAAATCTGACATGGCGGAGGGAACTTCCACAACTTTTGCATTGAATTTATATAGATACGCCTACAAATTATCTTGCTCTTGTTGCTTCTTTCTGAATCAACTCAAGTTGGTGAGCGGTTGTCTTTTGCTACTAGAAAATCTGTGCGAGAATATCCTACTAAAGTCTTGAAATGTCCTGATGCTTCTGGGCTCTATCAGGTTGAACCATTGTTAAGCTGCCCCTGTTAGGGTGTTGAGAAAGACCCGATACTTGATGGTATCTGTGTACTAGTGTACTAGAGCAACATTCTTGAACTGAGCATGATGCTCGTAGGATCTCCTCTTCCTTAGTATTCCCTAATGCTGGGAAATTAGAAATTTGGAGGGATGGCAACTACTTGTACTTCCATTGAAAAAAGGACAGCTCGAGGCGAAGGTGGATGTGGTCCTCCCCGAGCTTCCCTTAGTTGTTGTACTTCTTCCCAAAGTCTTCCCATTTCCTCCGTAATATCTTTCTGACCCAATGGATGGTTGTCGGCTTGTCATTGTGCCAACAATTTCTTATGGTAGTAGTGATCAACTGTGTGATCTGGACCATATTGAAATCGGGGCGGAGGAAGCGGTGAGACATTATTTTAACCAATCTGACTTTGTTTAACACTTCTTTCATTTTCATCTTCTCGATTTGGTCCACAGCCTTTTCTGTAACCTCGTCTTCCTCTCCCCTCATCATCTTATCTCATGTTCCCTCAAATTCCCATAGACGGTGTCAACTGATAATGTCAATTATTTTACGTACATCAGATTCGGTCTGATGAGCCAAATACTTTAACGTTCCTTACAGTCTTACTATTATCTTAGCGAATATGTCTGGACTAGGAGACACCGATCTAAATATGGCTGAGCTAGATCCTGGGCGGATGAAAAAACTTAGGGGGCACATGAATTGTTTCCGGTGTAGTCCTTTCGATACTTAAGCCAGTCCAGAGAGCAAACTTAAGAGTGTAAATATAATAATGCTTATAAAAAATAATCAGTCCCTCAAACCACAGAAAGTATGTGATATTTATAGAGTTGGAAGTGAGTACCTTGTATGGCAAGAATTCTAGTATGACAAGTTACATTGAATATCAGAATTGTGCTAATCTTATATTATCTTTGATAATTTATGGATTTCAATGATATATCCCGACTTCCTCAAGATTCTTTCCTTATCATTTAAGATTTATTCCATATTTTTATATGGATATGAATTTATTCACTGTCATACTTGTTTGAGCTCGGGTCGGCTGAAAGATTATCCCGAACTAAACTGCTTGAACAATTCTTTATCAATGGAACACTCCAGAGCCGAGGTGATCACTTTGGGAACGTGTGGTTGGTGCAAGTTCACCTTGTCGGTTCTCAAGTAATTGGGCTTATCCACCAAAACATGCTCGGGCCCTATTGTGCTATGTCCCTCCCCCAGCTGTGGGTCACATGTTGGACTCCAAATGACTTATTGGGCCCCTACTCTAGTCATAATTAGATTTAAAATGGGCCTTTTGTTTAAATTAATAGGCCGCAACACCCATCGGACCGAATTATCTAAAATTCGGGTCGGGTAGGAATTATGGGGGTACCATTATTAAATTTCAACACTTGAGCCTATAATTATTTTAACCATTGGTATGGCCAACTTCAATTTACGAAAATTTCTCCAGTTCAAATTTTTATCGAACGTGGGTGGAAATGCGAAAAAAAATTGCTCTTTTTTTTCACTCCCCATCCTCTGTATTCGTCATCACCAGCAGTTTCCTCCCGCCATTTCTTATTTTATATAAAAAAATTATTCATTGCCCATGCTTTCTCCCACGTTTCTCTTTTTCTTTCACTTAAATGAATATCTAATAAATATCCGTTCATGTTTAATCTCAATTTCTTACACTAACAATTTTCTTTTCAACTTTATTTAAGTCAAAGCAGCAATTTCACGATGCATAAGAGATGTAAGTTATGTAACAAGCACCATAAAAGAAATGTCCTTTTATCAAGATCGATTGAGTTTTTAGATGAGGGGTGATAAACATTTTAAAATATTTTGGAACTACAATAACTCAGTTCTTGAAATATTGAACACCGAGAAATTAAATCAAGTTTAGTTATCTAACCGAGCAGAAGTCACTCAAAATAATCTCTCTAAAACTGATTAAGCATTTTAGAAACGATTTGAAAAGATTGCAAGTTGAAATAATAAAAACAGTTTGGTCGAAGCATTTTATCAAATACTTTATATGCAATATTTTGGTATTTGAAGAACACATAAAATACTTCAATAATACATCTTAAAAATAGTAGCAATAAATAAATACAATAAAGTAGAGAGGCACAAAATATTTTATAGAAGTTCGATGGTCAAATCCTTCTACATTTGAAACGCCCCAGATTCGACGACTATCCCCACTGTACCAAGACGAATCTTTCCAGCGTACTTATATCCCCACTCACACGCACCCTAGGAAACTTCCCAGGTGTCACCCATCCCAGAATTACCTCAAGTCAAGCACGCTTAACTTTAGAGTTTTTATGTGATGAGCTACTGAAAAGAAGATGCACCTTCATGATACGAGTAGTACATATCAAATCTTTTAAGCCTAACTCAACTGCACAGTCCCATACCTGAACAGTTTCGGAATCCCTCTCCTTCCGGTGTAAGATCGGTTCATTCATGCTCCCTCTGCCTAGAAACCTGTCAGGAGCCGCTCATTGTCTGTGCAACCTCATGGCACGGACGATCACCCCCCGCCTTCTTCGGCCCCGGGCCTCACATGCCCACAAGCTTCCGCTTGATTTGTCCTCGAACCACACCGTACTAGGATAGGTCGGCTCTAATACCAACTGAAACGCCCCAAATTCGACGACTATCTCCACTGTATCAAGACGAGTCTTTCCATCGTGCTTATGTCCTCCCTCACACGCACCCTAGGAAACTTCCCAGGGGTCACCCATCCCAAAATTTTCCCAAGTCAAGCACGCTTAATTTTGGAGTTTTTATGTGATGAGCTACCGAAAAGAAGTACACCTTCATGATATGAGTAGTACATATCAATTCTTTTAAGCTCTTCTCAACTGCACAGTCTCATACCTGAACAGTTTCGGGATCCCTCTCCTTCCGGTGTAAGATCGGTTCATTCATGTTCCCTCCGCCTAGAAGCCTGCCAGGAGTTGCTCATTGTCCGTTCAACCGCATGGCACTGGCGATCACCCCCCGCCCTCTTCGGCCCCGGGCCTCAAAACATCTCTCTTTCTTCCTCTTCCAGAAATATTCTACTAGAATACTTTGAACTATATAAAACCATAGTATAATCTCATTTTGACTTAGAACTTATCATTAGCCTAATCGAAATTCCTAGAAACATTCAACTCCTGTTGGGACAACAAGTCTCAAAACCAAATACAAAGATAACACATTCTTTAATGTCTTTGTGCAAAGACTCATTCAATTATTCTGTCAAAGCTCATCTCTCTTTTGTGTGAGTGGTTTCTCTTCAAATGATGTTTTCATCTATGGTTGAACATGGAAGAGTGTTCTACAAACTCATTTTGGTGTGGAGGATTTATCTTTCAAAGCTCATCTCTTGTGTTATTCCTCTCACACTCTTCTTGTTCGGTTGAGCTCTTTTTGAATATCTTTCAAATCTTCCCAAGTGCTTCAAACCCCTTTAAATTTGTTCTTATCATCCTGATTTTATCTTCGAAGTGTTGTATTTATGGACTACAATAATGATATAAATGTTAGATATAAGAATATGACCGTTAGTAAAGTTTTTGTACTGTTTTTGACATTGAAACGATCATATTTATGCTTCTGGTCACTTTCCTGGTCTTCTTCTGATTTTGCGCCCTACTGGATATAGCAGCTACTGGTTTCATCAACCACTGGTTACAGCGGTTATTGGTTTACAGTAGTCATTTGTACTAGTTTGGGCTCTGCTGCATTTCGGGATCTACTACTTTTCAGCAGTCATGTTTCTTTCTTATTACTCTTTATTCTTTGACTTTTTGGCAAATTGATAAACTTGAAAGTTGTAGTCATTTTATTATCTTTTCAGAGAATCAATAATCACTCAATTTAAAGTTTGGATAAGAGAGATATGCTCGAAAAACTCAGTTTCACAAGAGATTCTGCTGTACTGAATTTGAGTGCATAACCAGTAATTTCAATGCAAATTTTCATCTTCTTAGACTCTGATTCAGACCTCAACTTCTGATTATGATTTGTAGAATTTTGAGTTGTTTGTTAAACTTTTTTGGCGGCTGGTCATTTTAATAATTGAGATACGAGATATAAAATAAAACTTTGGTTTGCGAGAAACTAAGGTTTGCTGGAATTTTGTTTCAGCAACCTCTCACTTCCAAATTGTTATCTATCAACTACACACTTGAGTAAATATGTTAGAAACACAATAACAAGTTTTGTTATTATCAAAATAAGATTGATTGCATTTCCGGACTAATCTCCATTATTTTATGATCATAAAACTTGGATAAAAATATGAACGTTGAAACTCATGTAATGCACGACACTAAAAATCATATTTTATCAAACATATTTCTTCTCTTTTTTATGAAAAGATGCTAAGAGATGATCCAAAAACAAAAAAGTCTTATGGGTTCGAAACTATCCAATATCTGAAGGAAAAAATTACATTATATAAACAAAAATTTTCCAAATAGCAAGAAAAAATACAAGATTATATCAGTCCCTTCAAAATCATCACTCAGAAATTTACTAAGATTTATTCAGAGGAAAAAATGATTGACTATATATTGAAGAAATGAAGGACCTCTATAAAAATATAGGTTGTTCAGATTCAAAATATGATAGGTAAATGGCTTCTGGATCAAGTGATACTCAGTTTACCAAACTTATGCAAATGCAAGATGCTCAAGAACCGGATGAAGATATTCTTGAATTTTCGATTGATGATGTATTTAAAAGATAATATCAAATGACAAGATAAACCTACAACTATATGATAAAGTGACATAATACCACATATCATGTGAAGAAGTGGCATACATCCACTAGGTAATATATTTTTTGCATTCATAAAAGCATTTAATGTTTATATTTTAATTTGGAATCCGGAGTTCGAAATCCCATTTTACTATCTATATATCAGAGATGTTTGTGTCTTTAGAGGAACACATTCAAGTTTGCTCACATCTCTCTCTTCTCCTCCTTGTAAAAGTTTTTTATGTAAATAATAAAGCTCTTATGTTCTTTGTACAAATTGTAAGTCTTTATCTTTATTTAATTTTTAGTATTTAAATCTTTAGTTTTTATTTCTAGCCTAAATGATAGGCTAAATCATTTATGTTAGATCTTAACATTACTAAAATATGATTTAGATTTATTTAACTATGAAATTCAGGAAAATTATTATTGGCTAAAACAAAGATATTCGAGTTTAACTAAGAATTTGTAAGTTCATATTGTAGCTCTTTATCTGTTTTGCTATGAGATAGCGTGTCAAGGTTTTTGTGAGTGATTTTTTATGAATTTATATTTTTTGATGTGGTTTCTCGGTAAATCATTGATTGTTTTGTAAAAAATCTCTGCATAATAAATCATTCTGAAAATCTTGGGTTTAGAATGATTTAGTCATATTAATTTATTAATTTAACATCAAAAAATTTATACTGTGATAATAATGTATTATTGGCTATTAATGAATTTATATATTATGTAAACGGAGGTATGTTTGAAATGTTATAAAATATACGAAGATATTTTTTTTGAACACATTCAAATAAGATATTAAATAAGTGTGGTAATTTACTTTTTTAAAACAACTAAAATTTGGTAAAATCTTATTTAATTTCTTGAAAATACCTTTAAATCCTCATCGTTTTTAACCCCACTCAAATTTATAGTCTTTGTATCTACGCTGCATAGAAATATTTTCTTATATTATGTCTTGTAACATTTATAGATCCTACATAAAATTGGGTGAAACAAATATTCCATTAATATGTGCTAAACAGAAACTAAAACTTGCAAATGGACCGTGTATTAAGTGAAATGCTTAATGCTGCATTTCTTACAACATCAAAGAGAAGATAATTTTGTCAACAATGAACCTTAAATGTCGCTTTTAACTCTTCATCATCCGTTCTTTGGGACCAGATAAACCCGGGCTTTGATAATCGTCCCATTGCCAATCTTAAACCCCGGACTCACCGGGAACCCCACGACCATTGAGCCCTTGCCATTCCCAGAAATTCTCACCACGCTTTCCATATAGAGTGAGTGAAAGTCCGCCCCTTTACTCGCCTCAAAGTGAGTCGGGGGCGGGTCGAAAGAAAATTCCAGCAAATGCAACAGCCAAACAGCCTTAGCCAAGCGCGAAAACTCCCCGTAAAACTGGCTCCTTGGATGGTGACCATCTAACACCTGACGCCTCTGTTCCAAGTCCCCAAACAACGACTCTTCCATCTTGGGGTGAATGATCGAAAGGTACTTCTTGAAACAGAAGTTCCCAAATCTACAAGTAGGTAAAATGCCGAGGAGCTCAACAGGGTCCATGGCTTTCATGTCGCGGTACTGAGTGAAGCAGTCTATACGGTGCTGCCCTGGGTTGAGTATAGAGGAGAGGCTACCATCCATGTAAAACGTCTCATGGTCGAAGCCTTGGAACATTTTTCGATTAACGTAAGACTCGAGAGCATACTTTGCATGGTTTGCCCCAACTATAGAGTCCATAAATGTAGTGGCGGCGGTGTGATTGTTCATGGTGGTGGTGGAGGCGGTTTCTATAGATCTCACAGCAGCAGCAATATCCAAGTGAGCCGACCGCATCAGGGAGAGGAGAAGAGATGTGAAGGATTTCGATGCTTCTTTTACCAAACTCATTGCTTCTTCAAGTAGCTCCACAGCTGGAGCTGCTGCAACTGCACAAGAATAAATAATGGAGTTGGACCTCATTTCAACTGCTAGGAAAATCTTCTAAAAAAAAGTTCATATTTCTATAACTTGAATTCGAGTCGCCCACAAGGATGACACAAAACAAGAATGACAAAAACTTGTGTTAGACGGTCTCACGGGTCGTATTTTGTGAGACGGATCTCTTATTTGGGTCATCCATGAAAAAGTATTACTTTTTATGCTAAGAGTATTACTTTTTATTGTAAATATCGGTAGGGTTGACCCATATCACAGATAAAGATTCGTTAGACCGTCTCACAAGAAACCTACTCACCAAGAAATGGGTATAAGTAATTACAGAAGGAGTTGTTACCAATTTATCCTCAAATCAAACAGCAGAAAAGTATCTATGTTATTATGAACTAGTGACCGGCACATACATTGTGTATGCATTAAATATTATATTTTTATATAACATAAAAATATAATTAAATTTCACTCTTTTGGTGAATACTTTTATTTGGCAACAATGTGATACATTTAAATTTGCATAAAAACTAAAAAAATACAAATATGGAAAACTTTCAAAAATATATATAATATTTTTTATCATTATTTTAAGGAAATAATATAAAGTAAAAAAGAGAATAAATGAAAACCCGTAAATGGTGACTCTCTGTGAATCATATTTTCTCTGACAAAATAAACCAATCGAATTATTTCTGTGAACTTCTTTAGACTGTCAATAGAGTTAGGACATCCTAGTGCATTGATACAACATAACTCCAAATGATTGTAAAAGTTCTTTCCCCCTTGTAATAATCTTACTGATGCTCACATGATAATTAGAAGTTTAGAAGTCCATTATATAAGACATTCTTCGGTTCGTGTAATTCGATAATGAAAAATATATCATACAGAGATCATAAACAAAAATTTACGTGAAATGTCTGAATTTTATGAAATTTTATATTTTATTTGAATCAATTATAAAAAAATATAATAACTTTTATTATAAATATAAATAAAATTAACTTATCTATAAATAAAATATCTACCCATACATAAAAGGTAATGTGATGGTGATGGGATCAGCTCAATTTTCGAACAATTTAGACATAGAAAAGGCCAGTTTTGGTGTATGTGGGGTCATATTAGTCATTTTAAGTAGAGAAAAACGCTAACCCTGATTGGTGGAGCTGCCGCTGACTCGTCGGTTTGACTTCCCCTTTGACCTCCCTGCATTGAAAGACGTCGCCGTTTTGAGCTTCTCCCCCAACCTATCCACCTCCGCCTGCTTCGCCTTCACTTCCGTCTTCAGCTCCTCCAGCGCAGCCTCGTACGGCGCAACCACCTCCCTCAGAGTCGCCGCCGACGGCCGCATTCTCCCTCCACCGCTGCTGCGCCTGTACCTTTCTCTCAGCATCCCCAATCTCCTGAGCTCCGCCACCACTGCCATGTCAGCGGCGCGCATTTTGTCCGGATCCCAAGGGCAGTGCGCCTCCTGTTGGATAACGTAGGCCCTCTTGACCGCCGAAACGGCGTCGAACACTTGACCCATCAGAGTCTCCAATTCGACAACTCTCTCCTTGGCCGCCGAATCCTCATCTTTAGCGCCATCCCAGTTGACATTGAAGTGATTCTGGGCGATTTCGTACTCTTCTTCTTCTTCATCATGGTCTTCCTCTTCTTTGTTCTTGTCTGAGTTAGAGTCTTCAATATCGCAGGCGATGGCGGAAATGGAGTGGAGGAGGCAACTGGATGCGGTCATGCGTTGTATAAGATCAGAGAAATTAGACACTTTGTTCGCCATTGATTCCGTTTGTGTGCTCCAGAATGTAATGTAAGGTAACTGAGGAGGAGGAGATTATCTCTTACAATGGATCCATACTTGGGCTAACTATTAATAATTTATTTTTTTCCCAACATTACTTTCTCCTCGTTTTTGTTTCGCCGAATGTTTATTTGAATCTATTCTTAACAATATATAGTTCAAAGACATACAACTACAAAAATTTCTCATCTTATACCATATTTCAGATGATTGATTATTTTAAAATGACTCATCATGCTTTCGGATAATAAATTAAATAGTTTATCTCTTTCAACGGAGTGTCATCGGTATCCATCGTGTTTTATAAGTTGCTCCTCACAGTCCAACTACACAGTCGCAATATATGGCTTCTGACGTAGATTCTTTCAAAAACACATAGCACAACCATGTTTCTTTTCTTACCTTAAGGTATCTAGCAAACTGGTTCAATTTGAAAATAATACATGAGACGAACTGTGCTATTACAAGTTTATTTTGAGATAAAAATGAAGATGTTCAAAGATGTCACTACAAAAAAATACACATTCAACAACACATCAAAGACAACGATTTTTATTAAAACCGTTGTGTTTTTACTTTTAACAACGGTTTTAAAAATGAAGATGTTCAAAGATGTCACTACAAGAAAATGCACATTCAACAACACATCAAAGACAACGGTTTTTATTAAAATCGTTGTGTTTTTACTTTTAACAACGGTTTTAACAAAAACCGTTGTCGTAGCTTAAAAAAATCTGTTCATAGACAACAGTCTCATTAAAACCGTTGTCTTTGATATATCTACGACAACGGTTTTTAAAAACCGTTTTCTATGAGCGTTTTTTTTTTGCCACGACAACGGTTCGTGTTTTTAAACCGTTGTCTATGATTTTTTTTTAATGTTACAACGACAGTTTTTAACAACGATTTTTAAAAACCGTTGTCTTTTCTTATTGTTTATATATGGTAAAAGACAACGGTTTTAAAAACCGTTATCTTCGAAATTTTTTTATAAAATTTGTAGTTAATATTAAATTTTACGACGGGTTTTAATTTAGCGACGGTTTTTTACCAAACCGTCGCTAATTTAAAAATTGCGACGATTTTGTACAATCGTCACTAATTTTAGTTACTGTTTTAAGAAAAATCGTTGCAATTTTAAAATTAGCGACGGTTTGGCAAAAATCGTCGCTAAATTTAGCGACGGTTAAACAAAAAACTGTCGCAAACTGTCTATAAATATCCGTATTTTCGGTCCATTTTCTTCCACACCACTTCACAACACTTAAAATTTTTCTCTCTTACACGATTTTAGTTTCGATTTACGGTAAATTTTTTCGCTTTAATTTTTGGTAAATTTTTAAGCTCAGGAATATTGTTAGTATAGTAAGATTGTAAGTTTTTTTTATATTTATTAAATTATTAAAACTAATTGTTTTTATTTTACTGAAAAAATTAGCGACGGAGATTATGCCAAACCGTCGCTTATAAAAAAAATTAGTGTCGGTTTAGTAAACTATCGCTAATTAGCGACAGTTTTGCATGGATACTAGCGACGGTTTTTCATAAAAGGTCGCTAATTAATTTGCGACGGTTTTTGAAAAACCGTCACAAATTATAGCTACGAAAACACTCCAAACCGTTGTCTTCAAGCGAATTCTTTAACCACATGGCCTTTCACAACGGTTTTACAGACCTACGACAACGGTTTTTCACCGTCGTCTTTAGACGTCTACGAAAACGGTTTTTCACCGTTGTCTTTTAGCACACCATTTAACCACAGGACCTTTAACAACGGTTTTATTTGACCTACGATAACGGCTTTTAACCTTGTCTTTTGTCTTTTTTTTGATAGTGTGTCTTCATCTTCCTTTGTCTTAATATATATAAAAGTTTTGGTGGATTTGAAATCTGGACTTCAAATCTTGTTAATTATTTTTTCAGTTGTGGTCGACAAAATCTTGTGAGTGATGATCTTTTCACCACTAGTTAGTGACTTGTCTTTATGGATGATTGAATGGTTTATCTTCTACTAGTTACTGGAATCGTCTTTTACTGATTGTTCATCTTCCACTAATAGAGTGATTGGATCACATGCTTGTTTTATCTTTGTCGATGAATATTTTCTTCTTGTATGGTCCCCGAGGAAGTCGTGACTGGTGTGGTCCTTCACCACTTGGACTTCTTCTTGCAATATGCTTTCGGTCAGATCTTGGCCGAAAAATTTTCCCGAATTCTGGCTCCTTCTGGTTTGGGAATTCTAGGCAGATGCTTTCTGACCATATTTCCATATAATGCATGTTACAGAATTTCAGGTGAGTTCTTTGCTCCCCGGTAGTTTGCTACTCCACATAAGATTTTTTTTTTCCAAATAGAATTTTTTCAAAACTTGTTGTTTTTCCCGTCATAGTGTTTAACAAAAAAGTCCCATTTACAAAATTTTGATAAAATTTGAATTGAAACTTGACTGTGACACCCTCTCTTGAAACTAGACCTCAAAGAATGCCACATTCCCTAATAATACCTCATAAGAGAATTTTGTTTCTTTAGAAGTATCACAAGCAGTAATATGAACTATTAAAGAATTTTATTAGCGGAAGCGAAACGAACAAGTACTAGTAAATTACGATAAAGTTTTATATGTCCAAACTAACATATACGGTAAGAGTGACAATGACGTAAACATTTCAGACAAACTGACTCATAGACTAAATGACTCATTATGCCTTTCGGAAATTTATTCCAAACAACAACTGGCGGATCATACATCGACATTTCTTTCTTTATCCAAATCCTGGTTACCTGGTTCTGGAAATTACAATAGATAAAAAAAATAGAGAGGTTAAGTGTAAAGGCCTAGAAATCCGTGCTTGAAAAATTGCGAAAAATTTAAAAATTTTCTTTTTAAATAAATAAATTTGCCTCATTCATAATTGAACTGATAAATAAAGTTTGATGTTCAAAGTGGCAGCCGAAGAAATTAACATTTTTCGAAACAACAGTTAAAAATTTATTCAACAATATATAAAAATGTCTGAGCAATCAAATAATAATAAATGCTGAACTGAGGTCCTCGGGTCCTACTACTGTCGACTCGAGCTGGCTCACTGGTCCCCGCCCTCGATCCCGACATCATCATCAGCACCTACAACAATCAAGTCTAGTGAGTCTAAAGACTCAACATGCATATATCGTAAATAACAAGTAGATAAATAACAAGCTTGCATGCAAGTGAGGATATCATGTCATGAGGCATATCGTAAAAATAACGTGTCATGATTAATTATAATACGTGCATAACTGAACTGAGAAATCATAAATGAAAATGGTTGCTCCTTGGAGCCCTGTCATGAAATAAATTATAATAATTTTCTGGTGAGATTATGGTCTACGCAAATGGTCCCTGAACTGAACTGAGCTGACCGGTAACTGGCGACCGGACCGGTAACTGGCGACCGGGTTTAATAATGGTAGTAAAGTGACCACAAGCAATATCACATAAATCTCAAAATGAACATTTTTGCACGTAATATAATTAATTAACATAATTAAATATCCTAATTTTACTGAATGGATTGGATCGCTCTCAGGCTCGCTGTAACCTAAATATGCCATGAAAAATATGCAATAGCTTTTACTTGACCAAACTATGCAATTAAATCCAAAAACTGAGACAAGTGCGCCTAATGACTTCGTATTTAATTATGACTCCGAACCAACCCGAACCAACACTGACACATCATATAGTCATGATTAAAATACGCTTAAAATGATGAAGTAGTACCCCTAAAATGGTGAGGGTCGAAATCTAGGTGGATGGAGGCCAAAACATGAAACGCTCTTTCGAGAGTCAATTTGGCACATCGCACCGTAAATTCTTGTACGACCTCAAAAATGATCCGAATCACGAACGACCAAAAACATGACCTTTCTAACTTGATGAGGCACTGTCCAGTCCAAGGCTATAGGCTAAAAGCCAACCAAGAACTCGAACGAGTCACTGAACCGTCACAGCAAGTTGCTGTCCACAAAATACAGTAGCTGTGCTTAAGTTTCTTGCGTCGTTTTCGAGACTACCGGCCATTGGGGCTTGAACCACCAACCAGAGACTCTTACCAACATCCCACGGAATGATTTGAACCATGGCTAAGGACCCTATGCCAGCCACAATTCGCATCACGCCAGCAGACAACCGAAGGCTCCAACCGAGAACACCTTTGCGTACGTGTGTGGTGTTGTGCTTCGTTTGCTGTCTCGTGTCGTTCCAGTGGCCATTTGATTGATCATGGCATGATCTAGACATCTAGGGGTATGGTATGAACCGTGGCTAGGGACCATAGGCCAACCGAGATCCACACCATTCCACCATTTTCGAAGCACACATGCTGTACCAAGAGAAAGCCGAAAGGGGGGAGGGGTTGTTCTTGTGTTTTATTGTAAAAACCGATTCACCATGGACCAAGCCACCAAAAGGGAGACTTAGTCACGTCTTAGACATGCTAGGGAAGTGATCTAACCATGGCTATAGGCCTTGGGGCAGCCAAGATCAGATTCATTTCCCCTTTGACAGCAAGCTGGATTTTCGAAAACACAAATGGCTAAGATTGAAGAGTTGCTGTCAAATTCGAATTCTATCATGCATGGGGCTTGTTTGAATGGACCAACATGGTTTTAATGCATCCTATTACATGTCTAGATGTCGCCTGAGGAGCCTAGAATCGAACCAATACCTGAAACCATCAAAACAATTGAAACCCGAGAGGAGCACAATGAAAGCCAAAAATCTGCATCTTTATTTTCTGAAAAGTTTTTGATAGATTTCGGTTTTTGCCATGGAAATGATGATCATGTAATGAAAATAAATGATAATAGGACTTGATTGAAGAGTCAAGGAAGAATATATGCATGCCTGGTTTCGTTTGAAAGAAAAACGAAAGAATGAGACGATACGGCGCGGAGGAGGTGGAGCGCTTTTGCTACCTTGTTTGCTACTGATTTTTCTCTCTTGTTTTTCCCCTAGCACCTCACGATTTTTAACTCAATATAGGCTCTGAAATCTCTCAGATTTCGGTGATGGGGAGGGGAAGAAATGGTGGTTAGGGGAATGAGGGAGATGGGTGCAAAATATAGGGAAAATGCAAGACCAAGTCTACTCTTTTTGAATTTTGAATTTTGGTTTGATATCAAATATTTGTTGGGTGTTTTGTTAGAGGCAATGACCGAATCCTACATGTTTTACAAGGCTAGGATGTTGGTTATTAATTAATTAATTAAGGGTGATTAACAATTAAAAGGTTAGCATGCTAAAATAACAAAGAATGGGTCAAAGGGTGAATTGGCAAGGTATTGCTTAATATTCTAAGGTGGCCGAAATTTATAGATTAAGTGGAGGGAAAATGTTGATTATTTAGTAAATTTATAACCTTTAAAAGCCTTACCTATCTTTTAAATAATTTAGTGAACTAACCCCTCAATTATAGAACTTAAATGAATTAATTTCCTACTCACCTCAAGTTGCTTAAATAATTCTCTAAACCTCCTTTTAACTTAAATTAACTTACTAGCTAGCTAAAATAAATCCTGGGAACGTTTTCTGAATCTTAAATTTTATCTCAAAGCTCCAACTCCAATCCGGCCTCACTGAATTAACTGAAATGATAAAGTTAAACTACTACGTAAAATAATTAAATTTAAATACTCATGCAATAAAAATCATTTTAATTTAAATATTAGAATTATGCATGGTTTATACGTAGTCTAAGTTACGGGCTCTACAATCCTTCCCCCCTTAAAGAAATTTCGTCCTCGAAATTAAGACTCACCGAATAACTCGGGGTACCGACTCCTCATCTCTGACTCAGACTCCCACGCAACTTCCTCCTATGAATGGTTAAGCCACTTGACTTTCACTCGCTTAACCAGCTTGTTCCGAAGCTTCTTCTCCTGCCTGTCTAGGATCTGCACCGGTCTCTCCTCATAAGATAGGTTCGGAGTGAGCTGCAACGGCTCAAAATTCAGCACATGCGAAGGATTCGCCATATACTTCCTCAGCATAGAGACGTGGTGTGGCACCCCAAACCTCGCCACGTAATCATACAACATGTGACGTCATATGCATAAAAATTTTCTTTTCAACGACGTAATAATATAATGCATATACGACAAAATAGTGCAATCACCACACTATCTACGTCAGTGTAGCAGAAACAGTACAATACATACACATATACAACTCAAGTAAGACAATAAACTATACTGTCTCTATCTACTATCAACTACAGGACTGTTTGACTAGACACACCTAGTCCTTCACCACTATTCTGTCTCACAGCAGAGTCCTATAACCTGTCCAACAAAAACAGCCCCCAAAGGGTGAGCATACACAACAATCATCAACGTAATACATAACAGTTATATTATCAACAATATAAAATATAACTGGAATGATAACAGAAATACTCCCTTTGCTGTCTCTGGACAATTCAACCACCAACAATATCACCGGCACCACTCCCATACTACTGCAACAACAACATCGATGATACGTCGCACCCCAACACCGGCGACAGCAAGATCGTCGAACGAATAACCTCAACGATACGTCGCACCCCTACTCCGGTGACAGCAATATCGAGGAACGAATAACATCGACGATACGTCGCACCCCAACACCGGCGACAACAATATCGTCGAACGAACAACATCAACGTGACGTCTCCCAACAAACGACAACCAAAAATATCAACGATAATAAACAACAACAGATATAATATCAAATCACCCAATACCAGTGATTTATCATCGTTCAACACAATAGTATTCATCAATACTAAACAATAATAACATATGCTCGTACGTCAACACGTACCTGATAATCGAGTATATATAAAATCTGGCTATTTCTTTGATCCTGAGGCTTGTGATGTATCTAAATAATTCAATAACAATTATCAGACCATTGTCACCATATCAACACAATTATAACAACCTCAATATAGCACAGCAAATAGCCCAACAACAATTAATTCAACAAAATCTACAACTCGATTATAAATTCTTATCGTTCAACAATTAATATTCCTGTGTATTTTATTTCACCATACTAACATCAAATACACCTTAATTAATTTAACACCAAATAATAGGATATTTTACAACATCCGTCAAATTACGAAAACTTTATATCAACGTATAGCCTACACTTCGTAGACTCCGAATATATAATCAGAATTAATAACAACTGACAAACAACTCTCCAATCTCAGTCCAACGATTAAAAATCCCTAATTATAATAAATTGGGAATAATGCAAAACAACAACACAATAATCTTCTCTACTTCGTTAAGATCATACACTATTCAACAATCTTCAATTTCAATATGATTTAACAATTTATCGGATTTATTCAAGAAATCGACGAATTTCAAACATCACCAAAAATATAAAATTTATATCTCAAATCGAAGACCTCGTGTCAACGATTCCAAAACTGAAGTCGGTTCGTCGATTGGATAAACCGATAAGTCGCACGATCTAAAAGAAAATTGAAAACCTTATTCGGTTTCTTCTCTCACCTCTAGGTTGCTCTCTGTCAAATCTCTGTCAAATGAGAGATTCTTCAATTCACCGTTTAAGTTTTCAATTTAACTTTTTTTTTTTATTTTTTTTTAAATATTATATTATATTTTATTATTAATAATATAATATAATATAAATTTAACATTTTAACACCGATATATCCATTTGGACCAGTCAAACGATCAAATTTTCCAAAACTCAAAACATAAAACTTCTATATCTTTGAGTTTTCCACGGTATATCCAAATTTCGAATCATTTGGACTTCATATGAGCAAGATATGTCATTAATTACCATTTTATCCTTGAAATTAATTGAATATTTTTCAACTTATTTACGAAAATGCCATCAATACTATTTTATAGTTGTAATATTTACTTCAGGCATTACA